>NW_019732862.1:66042-75087 GCF_002891405.2 Cryptotermes secundus | reverse complement strand
ACTGCACGCATGGAATTTGCGACGACATATGGCGTCATTCGTCCCCTTGTCTTTATTTTCATGACGTCATAGGGTGTCGCTCGGCTCTTAAAGGTTAATATTTTTAATATTTAATATTTATCAATATATATGATGAACATATATTTTAGTTATTTTAGTACGAAGACGGCAAGGCATGCAGTGAAGTAGTTTAACGTAAATCAAAAAGCACCTGAAGATGGCACCTTTGTGCCGAAACATGTAGTGCGGGAGTGAAGAGTGAAGTGGTTGAGTGTATGCACTGTAAGACGGCTGGAATAAATCATGGACATAAATCAGTGCAACAGGACGCTAAAATATGACATATCGTTGTCGGCCATTTTGTCAGAAGTGATACTGCTCACATGATGCAAGCTATTGATGTCACAAGGAACTCAAGGTTAGCACAACAGCTAGTTCCACCTACCACCGTACAAAAAAGTTGCTCATGACTTTTGATACGACCTACGTAGATTTGCACCTTTATATGGTACTCTTGGAAGCAGCTGAAAAGGCACAGTCCACCTCACACATCTTGCACTTCAGCTGCCTTTCAATTTCATCCTTTTCCAAATTATGTTTAATTGCTATGAACGGTGAAATGAAGCTGCAATATTTGAATTCAATGTGAACTCACAGAAAACTGAATGTAGTCAATCTGTATCTCGGCTACAATGGTTGTAACCATAGAAAGGTCAGTGTTTTCTTGCAGCTGTAATGGAAGGGCTTGGCACTGATGTACAAAACGATGAATTTTCTCTCCAGTCTCTTATGAATTCTCCAACTTTCACCTTTCTGTCCCTGTAGTCAACAGAGTTGAATACCTGAAGACTGTAGCACAAGTGTGAACCTTATGAACAAAATAAGAAAGTAAGGTTTTTAGTGGTTCCAGATGTTTCAGGACACAGAGACAGTGGAAATATTTCAAGTGTTATGGAAAGGAATGGTTTTATAATGCAGAACCACTTCATGACGAAGCAGGAAACTCTTTTGTGCAGTATGCATCAAAATTATAAAAAAAAGGGGTATAACTTTTTTGCCTCGATATTTTCAAATCTTATCTTATAATATGTGACATTACGTTCTTTGCTGATCAAAACAAGGTTAATTTCATCCCTTTATCATAAGAATTGTATTAGATACAGCATTTTTAGTAAAGTGCTTAAAAGATTTAAAATGCCAAACAGCAAAGGACATTTAAATGTCTCACAGCAGTGGGGATTTAAATGCAAAACAGCAGCAGGCATTTAAATAATCTTTGTCCAGGTCTCCCTACCACCGTTAGTTAATTTGGCCAGTCTTTCTCTTAAATTAAAACAGTCATAAGAGCTTCTTGTACTTGTGTGATCAAATATGAGTGTATTCCGAATAGGGTTGGAAGTCATGTATGCATTTTATTAGATGTCACTTTAGCCTATACAATGAATGACTGATAAAGTATGGTTTTACATTCATGGTCTGAACCCATAATCTGCGTAATGTACTGTGTCTTGCATAAACAGCTCCTCCAAGTGCAGAGTTGGTTGCACGGGTACGTGATCTGTACCACACACGAGTGTCTGATGTACGGTTCCTGATTCCTGTACTGAATGGGCTGACAAAGAAGGAGGTTATAGCTGCATTACCAAAACTTATCAAGCTGAACCCTGTTGTTGTGAAAGAAGTCTTTAACAGGTTTGTTTCTATTCTTCACTTCAAAAACCATGTAAACTTACACTTACTTTTCCAATACATTCTGCTGATTTTAAGACTTTCATGCATACAACGAGTTCTGTTTATATAAGGAAAAATCTCCCCCCCCCCAAAAAAAAGCTACAGAGAAATTAAATAGTTTTTCCAGAGAACACATAGAAGAACCTATGCCTAAACAAGCACCATGAGAAGAAAATGTAACCATCACATTCTGTCCTACTTTATATTTACATATGTTTAAATCCATTTATAGTGAGGTTTTACAGCCATACTGGGTACAATATATTCTCAGTCAGGCATTTGCTAATTGTAAATTAGTAGTTTAGTTTGTGGCAACTTGGCTGTTTGGATGCTGTGTAACAGGATTATTGTTAGTAGAGTAAGCATTTACAGCTCAGGTTTAGTTATATAAGTTTTGGCTGTATGATCATTTTCTTCCAATACAGAAATTTCTGCAATTCACAGACTTCAAACTACCAAACAGTGAAATTGTATATTCTTGTATGGGCTTACTTAACATGGCTTAGGATAGAGTCTGATGGTAGACTTTGTGAACATGGTGAACAACATTTTGGTTCCACAGAAGGGCTGGAAATTTCATGGTCAGCTGAATGTCAATTTCTCATGGACTGTGTTCCACAGAGTTAGTTAATATTGAAGTGAGTTACTACATAAAATAGATTCAAGCATGGCCATATGCCCAGTTTTTTTGTTTTTGTAGTTTTTTACAGTTTAATTATTTGAGTTTGACTTTAGTCTGATATGCCATTGTTCATTCTTAGGTTACTGGGAACACACTCGGAGGGTGTGAACCATACATCACCTCTTACTCCTGCAGAGCTTCTTATTGCTTTACACAATATTGATCCTTCTAAGTGTGAACTTAAAACTGTTATCAAAGGTAATATGTGTTTCTCAACATATTTGCTCATATATATGCTTTTAAACAAATTTTTGGAGAAGATTACCATCAACTTAAGTCACAAAGTTTTGGTAAAATATGGGATGAGCCAAAAGTTCCTGTACACCTACTGTAGACAGTATATTCAGTCCCTGTACGATAATATGAATACATTTCTCACAAAAAATGTTGGAAGTCCCCCCCCCCCATATGCTTGTAGATGCTCAGTCAGAGAGATGCTCCTGATGGAATTTGCAATGGTTCCCTTCAGTTCGAGGAGAGTGAGGATTGTTTTTGTAAACTGCACCTTCCTTGCTCTCCACAAATAATAATCAAGGGGTGTAAGATTGGACAACCATGGTGGCCATATGCCCTTTAAAATTATTCTGTCCCCAAACGCATTGTGCAGTACTGTCATTGAAACATCAAGCTGTGAGTGCAGTAGCACCATCCTGTTATAAGTAGTCATGTGCAATTTGATCTTCATTTAAATGCCCCATAAAAGGATTAAAAATTAAAACTGTTAGTGTGACAGACCAAAATGTAACAAATCAAATTCATCGAAGCTAGTCAAGCTAAATTGGTAAATCAGTTCATCAACACAAAAAGTAAACTACTAAGAACCAACGCACACATATGGTTCAGTCAAACATGTAAAAACAAAAAACATCATACCTAAGTATGCCAACCTAAACATAAAAGGTTCAAGTAAAGCTGTAAAGCTTACTCAGACATACGCAACCGAACTCGGAATAAACACTATAACCAGAAAGGCTGCTGTGACTGATAGATGGAACATTGTGTACTTTGACAATACATGTGTATTTGATATGACAACTGTTGTAATAGTGGTTTCTAAAAAGTGTTTGGTGCCTCTGAAGATGATCCAAATGGATCGAAACATGTAAGGCTAGTGAATCATGAGGTGAGAAACTGAAATAGTCACATTGGAAGGACTTGTCTTTTATAATTGGGATTAAAAATCATTTAACAGTAATATTCCAAGGTGACTGTCATCAAAGAATATGAGGCAGTTTTGTGATTTGGCACACCAGACACCAACCTTGTGATTACATGTGCTTTTTTCATGTGGATTAATTGCTGACTGGACATGGCTGTTTTGGCTGTTGCCATAACTGGATAAATGAAACCACCCTTCGTTGGAAAAAGGTGTGACATCCATAATATTGTGACATGGCAGATGAAAGTCAGAACAGCATACCCAGAAAAGACAGCCACTGATAGGCAGTGGCTGGGTAAACATGTAATAATACCTGATCCATTGTGAGGCAGCAGCTCAGTAAAAACATTTCCATGACAATGGAGGAAGTGGCTGGGTAAACATGTAATAATACCTGATCCATTGTGAGGCAGCAGCTCAGTAAAAACACTTCCATGACAATGGAGGAATTGTTGGAAACTGTTTTCTATACGAACCATGCTGACATTATACAAGGAGAACTTGGGCAGTCAGTTGGACAGTTGAATCAATGGGTTAGGTGCGAGACCGTCACCAGCCAGTGTGGACAGGAGCTGTTGAACACTGAAACTGAGGAATCTGCATTGTTGGGAACCATAATCTAGCAATGGCTAGTGAAGGCAAATGTTGTAGTGGGAAGTAAAGTGTGTAGATTAGAAAAAGCATTATAGTTACACATAGTTAATGGTTATAAGTGTTCGATAAATCCAATTGCCAATCCAAACCCTGTGTCTAGTCACTAAAACATGACAATATCCTCTCCATGACAAAACTAATAAACACCATATATGAAACTTGGGAGTGGCCCCAGGACTTTACAGAAGTGGCAATGATTGCCTTAAAGAAAAAGACAAAAGCTACAAAATGCAGCGACCATCGCACAATAAGCGTTATGGCACATACAGCAAAGATACTTAAACGAAGAATTGAAAGGAAAATAGAGGATATACGAGTACTTGGAGAGGATCAGTTTGGATTTAGAAGAGGAAAAGGAACCAGGGATGCAATTGGGATGATGAGAATTACAGCAGAACGAACTTTGGAGATAGATGAAGAACTGTGTGCTTGCTTTATAGACTGGCAGAAGGCATTTGACTGTAAATTGGACCAAATTAATGTAGATCCTAAAGGAAACAGGTATCGACTGGGGTGAAAGAGGATTGATTAGTAAATTGTACATGGATCAGAAAGTGCGACTGGACAGAGGGGAGACAAGAAGTGTGAAGGTAAAAGGAGGAGTTCGACAAGGATGCTGTTTATCACCAATTCTGTTCAACTTGTACAGCGAGTGCCTTACGAAGGAAGCTCTGGACGGGCTTGGTGACTTCAAAGTAGGAGGGCAAATTATTCAAACTGTGAAATATGCAGATGACCTTGTGTTAATGGCCAAGGAAGAAACTGTGCTACAGGGTATGATTGATAGACTAATTGAAATTGGAAGGTGCTATGGCATGGAAATGAATGTGGAGAAAACAAAAGTAATGAAAATTTCGAGACAATCAACCCCAGTCACAATAAAGATAGACCAAAACCAACTGGAGAATGTGAAATGTTTTAAATATTTGTGTAGCTTGTTAACAGATGATGGAAGATGTACTTGTGAAATGAAATCTAGGATTGCCATGGCAAAAGCTGCATTTAGCAAGAAGAAGAATCTTTTTACCAGCAAATTGGACTTAAATTTGAGAAAGAAACTAGTGAAATGCTACATTTGGAGCATGGCTTTGTATGGGGCTGAAACTTGGACACTTAGGGCAGTAGATCAGAAACACCTGGAAAGCTTTGAAATGTGGTGTTGGAGAAGGATGGAGAAGATCAGTTAGACCGATTATGTGAGAAATGAAGAAGTGTTATTTAGAGTCAGTGAGCAGAGGAATATCCTACACGAAATAAGAAAACGGATGGCTAATTGGATTGGTCATATCTTACGCAGTAACTGCCTTCTAAAAGAAGTTATTGAAGGAAAGATAGAGGGGCGGATAGAAATGATCAGAAGACAAGGAAGAAGACGTAGGAAGATGCTGGATGACCTTGGGGACGGAAGAGGATATTTTCATTTGATGGAGAAAGCTCTAGATCGCATTAAGTGGAGGAACTGTTTTGGAAGAGACTGTGGACCTGTTGTCTTGACAGATTACTGATGAATGAATCCTCTCCATGGGAAGTAATTACATCCCTAAACTATTGACCGTGTTCAACTGCTTGATGTCCCTTTCTTTCAATTTGTGCACTGTTGTCATCTTGTAAGGATGAGGGTGCAAATGCTTCTTCAGCACTGCACGTGCACTGCCATACGAGACACCCGTCTTCTGTGCCAGTGTACGAACATTAAGAGTGAGATTGTTTTATTATTTGTAATATAGATGCACAGTGACTTGGCTCATCCTCTATATGTGAATATAAGTAATCAATTACATATAGCTTTAAGTTGCAAGCCCTGAATATTATCAGTTTGATCAGAGATTTTAAAGGCTTCCAAAGTAATGTACACTAGTGTTTACATTTGCACAACTTACATAGTACAGACACAGGATCCACAGATACCCATGGGTAGATAGCCAGGTGTAGTCAGTTATGACAGAAAGGAAAGTAGGAGAGGCCAAGAGATGTGCACTATTGAAGAAATCAGTGGCATCTACAAATATGCTTTTGCTTGTGACATGCTGTAGATGTTATTGGTATAAGGGTCTGCCAGATCAGAACCAAAATAAGCACCGGATTTTCAGTAACAGTTTAGAGTTCATATTTATAGCTTGAAATGTGTGACATTGACTGCTATGATTTTTTAATCCTACATGGGTGGAGTCATATCTTTTCATTGAGTCCTGTGAATTGTCTTAAGTTTTTATTGTTAGTACAGGGTTTGTCCGGAAAGTAATGCAATTTGTTTTTTCCCACTGCTCCTGGTCACAGCGCGTTCAGACCAGTTGGGAAAGGGGGGAGGACTCTTAGCTTCACAACGCTTCCACGTTCAGTCTGCTCTGAGCTCTGGGAGCATCAGGATTGCTGTTTCTGTGAACCTCCTGTTAGTGCCTGTGTCATGACGCGCAGTGGAGAAAACTATCGAACAATGTTACGTGATCAAGTTCTGTGCTGAACTGAACAAGAGCCTCACCAACACCCACCAAATGATTCAGGAATCCTACGGGGACTCTCCTCTCTCCTATTCTCAAGTCTCCAGATGGTTGAAGTTGTTTAAAAATGGCCAGGAAGAGGTGGAGAATGACCCCCACTCTGTACGGCCGTCAACCAGCAGAAGTGACAAAAATGTCTCATGTTTGTGACCTTTTAAATACCGATCGTTGAATGAGTGTTCGGATGATAGCAGTATTCCGAAAACCACTGTGCACCACATCATTACCAACAATTTGCACATGTGGAAAGCGTGTGCCAAGTTGGTCCTCAAATTGTTGACTAACGCCCACAAGAACAACCGAGTGACGATCGTGAGTGATCGCAGACTTCTTTTTGTTACCGACTAAAATTACCGCCCTGAAAGGAACCCATTTTGGAACCATTGAAGTGATTCAAACTGCCGTGACAAAGGCTGTAAATGAGGTCCCTGTCGACACCTTCCAGGATGCGTACTGTGCCTGGAAAAGTCGCTGGAAAAAGTGTGTGGATGCCCAAGGGGAGTACTATGAGGATTTTAAACGTTTGTAACGACATCTTGAATACATTTTTTTTATGAACTTAATTGCATTACTTTCCAGACAAACCTTGTATGTTTGAAGGTTCAAGAATATGAAAAATAGGCTGCATTTCATACCATGCCAAGACAAATTTTAATGAAAAGAAAGTAAGTGAATCAGTGTGGCTAAGAGAAATAGCTGTTTGCTAACTCACTTGTGGCATTTCATGTATTAAACAATTAGGATAATTACATAACAGTTTTTTCTAACCGATCTCTTTAGAATTGAAAGTATTAATTGAGAGTAAACAAGAGTGTCCAAAAATTCACACATACAGGCTCTGGCGTGTAATTTCTTGATGAACTTTGAGATGGAAGTGTCTCTTCTAAAATTGTGACTGTTTTCATGAAAATCATGATTGTGGGGCAATATGTACCATGTTCCAACATCACATTCAACTTTAGCCATGTTTCTACCACATGTATGTACGAGTGTCAGTAAATTTTATCAAGGGATATTTTTGTCCCAATGTTCATAAAGAAATTGTGCCATGGAGTCTGTAAGTCCAAGTATCCATATCATGTTGCAACACAGAATTGAACTTTAATTGCCTTTTCCTCAGAAGTTATGCCTTGGTCTGAAGATTTATATTGTGGTTTTGTAACTTTTGTGGGAATATACTCCCTTTTGTATCTCTCTCTCTCTGTGCATGTGTGTGCGCATGCCTTGTAGTGTCTGCATATATTTTGCTTGACTTGTAAGCTCATAGCTGCCTTCTAACCTCTATGCTGGCCTTCATATGAATGTAGGGCCAATTCTAGTTCCTTAATACGTAAAGTTATTGAAATACCGATTCCTGCCTGATAATGGTCATGCATGAACCAAACAGGTCGCAGTAAATAAAGATCTAAATATAATACTGAAATATTTGTTGTGTTGATGGTAGCATAGTTCCTACATATTGTGACATGTGACCCCTACCTCCCCGGCGGTAACATAGCGCTTGCGTAATAGGCGAGTCATCACCCCACCACTCTCCCCGCGGTGACGTCACCAAGGGATATCGGGGTCGCTAGGCAACACGGATAAACAGTGATGCCTACCACGTGGTTGTTTTCTCGTTGACCTGCTGAGGGTTTATAAGCGAGCTACCTCCGAGTTAGTTCTGAGTTCGCAAGTTACGAGTTACAGACGCGTGCGCGACAACTAAGAAGTCAGCGAGCGGAAGACTTATTGTGTGCTTTCGATATTTAGTGAGTGCTGTAGTACAGTTATATTTGGAGTGTGTAATTCAGGGAGGCTTGTATAGCTCCCGCGTTATTAGTACGTGAAGACAAGTGAAGATCGTGTTAAGAGACTTTGTTGTAGGGTTTGTAAAGTGTGGAAACCTGTAATATTGTGATAATTAATTGTAGCCGTTATTTGTAGATTGTTAAATAAACCAATTAACCATCTCTACGACATCTTCTGTAACGTAAACACGTTACACTGGTGTCAGAAGTGGGATTTGAACTTACACACGTGATCAACGAGATTTGAACTCAAGACACGTGACAATTTGGTGTCAGAATTTTTACGAGCTTAAATATGCCTCAAAGAATAATTAAACAAATGACTGTTTCGACTATTTTACTGCTACAAAATGGAAACAGAGCAACTGTTGGAACTCCTGCGGAAGGAATTGAGTGCCCAGAGAGAAGCTGCCGAGAAAAGGGCTGACGACAGGTGGAAAGCCTGGCGAGGAAAGATGGCCACCATGCGAGAAGAGCTGGTCGCAGAAACGGAAGCCACCAGAGAAGAAACAAGAGCTATCCAAGAAAGGA
>NW_019732862.1:63349-64718 GCF_002891405.2 Cryptotermes secundus | reverse complement strand
CCTCCTCCACACGGTAACGTAATGGTGACGCAACAGGATGGCGAGAGACGACGGTGGTAACAGCGGTTACTACCGCTAGCGTTACTAGCAACACAGTGCCAGGCAACAAGGGTGTTATTATGTGGCCGTTTTCTGTATGGTCCGATCGAGGCTACATGAGGCGCAGCGAAGGCTATTCACAGTTAGTCCTGGAGCTACCTACGAGTCAGTCCTCGAGCTACGTTCGTTTCGAGTTAGCCAGCAACCAGTCAGTTGTATTGTGTCATTTGGAGTATACTAATTGTGATACTGCAGATAGCAGTAATCGTAAATCTGTAATTTGGGTGATTGTAAGTGCGAATGTGAAATAAAATTCGCTACATCAAATACATCATGAAGTTATTTGTCACGTCATACGCTCAATACGCGACAACTGGTGTCAGAAGTGGGATTCGAACCCACACCCACAGAAGTGGGCGTTACACTGGTTACACTGGTGTCAGAAGTGTTACGAAATTAAACAGGCCACAAATTGAATTGTTGTGCATCGAGTGGTTTACTGCTACAACATGGACATGGAAAAAGTTATGGAACGTCTGGAGCAAATGGCGGCCAGACAGAAAGCCGATATGGAGGAATGTAGGAGGAAAGAAAAGGAAGAAATGGAGGCCAATAGGAGGAAAGACAGAGATTTCCTGGCCAAATTAGACGCCGATATGAAAACCCATCAAGAAGATTTAATGGCCAAATTAGACGATAACCAAGAAAAGGCGGCTGCAGACAAGGAAGAAATGAAGGCAGAAATGCGATCTATGCGGTCAGAGTTGAATGAGACAATCCAACATAGAATTGAAAACATTTTTGCGATCTTCGAACACGACAAACAGACTCTCCGGTCAGAAATAACTGAGCAGATTGAAGTGTCCCTCTGCGAGCGGACAGATAAACTCCAGGAAGAGATAACGAAAACCCGCGCAGCAATTGACGAAACCAAACGCGAGTTCACGGCCCGGTTGGACATAGTGCAAATGAAAGCCGAGCGCGGAGATACGTCAACGATCGTCGCGAGCACAGCTCAGCCACCGACATTCAACGGGAATTCAACGTGGAGCGTGTTCCGGCGACAATTCGAGACCGTGGCAGAACACAACCAATGGTCGGACAGGGAAAAATCGACATACCTAATTACTGCCCTGAAGGGTCGGGCGGTGGAAATACTACCCGGCATTCCGGCAAATACGACTTACGAGGAAACTCTTTAGGCTCTAGAGGACCGTTTCGGGGACCAACACTTCGCAGCGGCTTACCACTGCCAATTAAGAACGAGGACGCAGAGACCTGGAGAATTCCTGCAAGACTTTGCCACGGCCATTGAACTTCTTTCCCGTCG
>NW_019732862.1:51482-63270 GCF_002891405.2 Cryptotermes secundus | reverse complement strand
TAAAGTGCGAGCTGCTGCTGGGAGGGGAGAAGACGGTAAACGAGGCCCTCCGACAAGCGCTAGAGCTGCAGGCGGTGCTGGTAGCAGCCAGACCTCACGGAGATAGCACCAGGTTCCGATCGTCCCCACCCAGCGAGGAGATGACAATAGACAGCACCAGGACCGAAAAGAAGGACCTCCAAGAAATAAACGGGAATCGCCGGGGAAATCAGAATGGCGACCCAGAAACAACACGGAAACAAGCTGGAGAAAGGACCAACTGTCGGGAAATGAGCGACGGCCGGCAGAGATGGGCGAACGCCGGCATATGCGTTAAGGCCCCCACACTACGCACTCACCGACATGATGGAGAAAGCCAACACCAGTCTGGCCACCCAGGGATGGGTCGGTGATAAACCGTGTCAGGTGACAGTGGATACTGGAGCATGCGTCACAGTAGTAAGACCGGATATCGCCGCCGGATGGCCTGAAAGACAGCCAAACCCAGATTTCACGCTACAGACCGTGTCTGGAGGATCCCTGCCCATACTGAAAGAAGTTCTGTTGACCCTTACCCTAGGGCGCCAACCTATTACGATGTGGGTTTTCGTCGCGAATATCACCGATGAGCTCATCCTGGGACTGGACATACTACGCGCCTATGATGCTTCAGTGGATATAGGGCGCCAAACTCTTCGTCTGGCGGAAGAAGAAGTATCGCTATGGAGTCCTGGGGCAGGACCCCGTCCTTCTAACTTAGTAGTGGCAAAAGACCATGTGATACCCGCACGGAGCGAGGGAATAGTGATGGCTAAAATGAAGAATCGTCTGGGAGTAGAGAACGGTTTAGTAGAACCAAGCCCCCAGGCCCACCCTCCTGAAGGAATTTACGTGGCCAGGACCCTAGTTCAGGACTGTCAAGAAGTACCAGTGAGGGTCATGAATGTTACCCAAAAGGACCAAAAGCTCAGGAGAGGATCTCCTCTGGCGCACTGTGAGCCAGTAACACTCGTGGCTTTGCCCGAGATGGGGCAGCCACCAGCACCAGGTCTAACACCGAAATTAGCGGACGTGACCACAGCCGCCAAGCCACACCTAAGCCCCGGAGAATTTCAGGAGTTAGAGGATCTCGTGTCCGAGTACGCCGATATCTTCGCACAAGACAACGAAGATTATGGAAGGACAAACAGGGTATATCACCGCATAGACACGGGAGAAGCCCGGCCAATTCGACAGCCACCGAGGAGAGTACCCCTGGCAAAACAAGCAGAAGTGAAGGAAATGCTTGACAACATGCGAGGACAGGGTGTTATAGAAGAATCGGACAGCCCTTGGTCGTCCCCGGTCGTTTTGGTCAGGAAAAAGAATGGGGAGCTCCGTTTCTGTGTGGACTACAGAAAGCTGAACGACGTCACCAAGAAGGATTGCTTTCCGCTACCCCGCATTGACGACACCCTGGACACGCTGGCCGGAGCCAAATGGTTTTCAACTCTCGATTTAAAGAATGGCTATTGGCAAGTCGACGTACACCCAGACGACAAAGAGAAAACAGTGTTTTCGACAGGACAAGGGCTATGGCAGTTCACAGTCATGCCCTTTGGCCTCTGCAATGCCCCGGCAACCTTCGAAAGGCTAATGGAGACAGTCCTACGAGGGCTCACGTGTGATTCATGCCTTGTGTACTTGAATGATGTGATCGTAATAGGCCGCACATTCCGTGAGCACATGCTCAACTTACGGAAAGTGTTCGAGAGGTTCCGGGAAGCCCGTCTGAAACTTAACCCGGAAAAGTGTAAACTCCTGCAGGAAGAGGTCCGATACCTCGGGCATATTGTATCACCAGAAGGGGTATCCACCGACCCAGAGAAATTGAAAGCCGTGCGAGAATGGCCGACCCCGAAGGATAAACATGAAGTTAGAAGCTTTCTGGGACTATGCGCGTATTACAGGCGATTTATTTCAGGGTTTTCCAACATTGCGAAACCACTAACGAAACTAACGGAAGAGAAACGAACCTTCCAGTGGACTCCAGAAGTGGAGGCCGCTTTTCAAACGCTAAAGGGTGCCCTATGTGCTGCCCCTATTCTTGCCTACCCACAGCCAGGAGAGAAATTCATTGTGGACACAGATGCAAGTAATGTCGGAATTGGAGGAGTTCTCTCTCAAATCCAGGACGGAAAAGAGCGTGTCATAGCTTACTTCAGCAAGACGCTAAACAAAGCAGAGAGAAACTACTGTGTCACCCGTCGAGAACTACTTGCCATAGTGAGGACACTGGAACATTTCCACAAGTACCTCTACGGACAACAGTTCCATCTGCGAACGGACCACTCTGCGCTTACCTGGCTTATGAGTTTCAAGAACTTAGAGGGACAAACTGCGCGCTGGATACAGCGTCTACAGGAGTACAACTTCACTTCGGAGCATCGTCAGGGCCGAAAACATAACAACGCCGACGCCCTTTCTAGACGACCCTGCCAAGAGCAATGTGCGCACTGCCACAAAGTTGAGACGCGGGCAGAGGTAAAACAAATACGCGTTATTGGAACCCTACCGGCAGCCGGCTGGGACCCTGTTACCCTAAGAGAGGAACAGCTAAAAGACCCAGATATAGGCCCTATTCTACAGGAAGTAGAAAACGGCCAACGACCGGAATGGCAGGACATCGCGGATCGGAGTCCCACGTACAAAAGCTACTGGGCCCAGTGGAAATCGCTCGCTGTGAGAAACGGCGTACTAGAACGTGACTGGGAATCTGTCCCTGGAAGACGTCAAGTAGCCCAGGTATTTATTCCTCGGAGCAGGGTGAAGGACGTTCTGAGCGAACTGCCGGTGGACCGTCAGGAGGTCACTTCGGTGTCAACAAAACTCTGAATAAGGTTCGACAGAGATTCTACTGGCTCCAACACGTTACAATATTATATATTGTCTGTGACACACAACAGGATGCAACTAATGAAAAAAGAGACTTCACCTGGGATTGAACCCGGTGATCTTCTGGCTATAGTATAATGCCTTAACCAACTATACTACCGTGCAAAAAAACTTATGCACTGTTCCTTTATTTAAGGAATATTTTCTGTGGTCCAAGCCAAAGCCCAATATAAACAATACATTATTTTCCCACATATCGTGATCATGGTCTGCCATAAATCATTGCACAGCTATAATTTGTGGTGACATCCCAATGTGTATGTGCACTGGATCCATGCCACTTATGCCATCTTAATTGCTTTGATTATGAGCTGGGGTTGTTTCAAGTGTTTATTTAATATTTCATTACTTTTCTGTGTATAAACAGTTTCTTTAACTTACTTATGCAAGGAAACTATTTTATCATAATCATATACATATCCTACAAAAAGCTGAACAGTTTCTTGACCGTAATTTTACTTAACCTGCATTTAGTGCCCCCCCCTCCAAAGATGCATTAAATACAGATTTCACTTACTGATCACATTGTTGCATGACATCTGAGTGTGTGCCCCTGGTAAGTCCTACTGAACTCCTTTAAATTCTGTTATGAACTTATTTTTTTACTCTATTATATATGTCATTAATTTGTTACTCTTTTTGTCAGTCTGTTATTTACTAAAATATGACATTCAATCACCAGATAAGGGATCACATCAAGCACCTTGCATGAAGTCCCACTTGTACAGAAGATTTACATTCTCCAGAATTTCTCAAAATACAATGAAAACCCATCCTTTGAGCATACTGGAGGCAATATATATAGTATTGTGACGTGGATGGCGCAACAGGAAGTACACGTGAACTCTGCGGTCTCGGGAATGATGTCCCCTTCCATTATCACTCATTGCTTGGTAAACACCCGTTCAGCCCGCGGTGACATAACAGAGGAGCAACTGTGTCAGGCAACCATTGCCGCGGTGACGTAACAAGGGATACCACAGTTACTACACAGCAGTAAACAACTCTTGACGGTGTTGCTAGGCAACCTGTAAACACGGTGTCATGCAATAGCGGTACCTATCACGTAACTGTTTTCTGTGTTGTCCGTGCCGAGGCTAAATAAGGAGCAGCGAACACTATTCAGTAGTGAGGATTGAGCCAGTTACGAGTGAGTGAGTTACTAGTCAGTAACAATTAACCAGTCAGTTAAATTGTAGCAGTCGCCAAGTTGGGTTGTATCGAGTGCTTGGCAGTGACTACAGGTGTCATATTTGTGATACTGTCGATATCAGTAATTGTGAGATTGTAAATTGTGTGATTGTGAGAGTGAGTGTTCAATAAATTCGCTATACCAAATATGGTTTGAAATTATTTGTCGCGTGACATATACCCAACACGTGACAATATTTTTCCAGTGTATTTAGGTATTTTCCTTTTCTGTGTGTTCTTTGTTCTTTGACAGGCATGCCCAGTGGTCTATCTGTTTCACCAGTATAGCACCCCCAATTTACAGCTGATAACATACATAAATTGTGTAGTGTCTCGAATATCCCCATCAGAGCTGCTTGTCATTAGTGACCCTTAAGGGTGTCGTTAGTTTTGAATGCAGTCCAAATATTGGAATGGTCCCCATTGTGTCAGAAGTTTTTAAGGCGTACCTCCTGGCATAAGGGGATTGTAATTGAGCAAAGGGGTGTTCTGTCTGTAGAAGGATGATCATTTAACCCTAGTATGTTGATAATGGAGTGAATGAAATTATGAAGATATCCATTGATCACAAGACCTTGTCCTCTATAATTGGATTTGAAATGAAGATAACATATGAGTAGGTTTCCTGTACATCTGTGTGGATGGTGCTCAACTACTTGCTGAAGACACTGTAATATGCAAGCAAAGTGCTGCTTGCTGTCTGCTTTAGACTGCTCTTGTACTTGGCTTGCCGTGACTTCCTTCAAAACAGTGGTTGGCTTTCACTGTACCATGTGGGAAAGATATTCCAGAGGACAGAATTCTTAAAGAGTGTTGTTTCCACTTCCATGGGGAATCATGTGGCTGGTCTAAGACTGTTGACATGATTAAATCTTGGTAGCTTTTCTGGCCCATGTGGCTAAACAACAAATTTGTCATCAGTATACCTTAGATATCTAGCTGATTTGTAATATGGTGTATATAGCAATGCTTTTCAGAGTGTTTCATAAAAGCCAAAGGGAGTGAGCATCCCATTGCCATGCTTTTGATTTGTTGGTAAAATTTATTTTCAGCCAAAAAATACTTTCTATTTAAGAAATGTAATGGCTTCATAAGATCATCATACTGTAAGGGAGAGCAATGTATGAATGAATGTATAAGGGGTGGACCTTCTTGGCCCTTGCACGGCGACCACAGTGATCAGATGTGCGTAAAGCAGTGTATGAAAGTATGATTCATACAAAGCTTAATATTGATGGCTTGTGAGACCTCCTTACACTGGCACATTTGTGATGAGGCCAACCACATTAAAACTGAACAAAGTGTGCCAACTTTGAATTTTGATACAGTTCGTTGATTGAAACTGTTATCTTGGATTACCGAAGGTTTCAACATCTTTGGCATTGATTAAGTCTGCCAGCTCAGCTTCGTGCCATATACCAAGCTGGGTTTGGTCATAACAGATTTTGCTGCACATTCTGTATTCACGTTAAACATTGGTGTGCTCACAACTGAACCTGTGATGTCCAAACTCCCCAAAAATATATAAATGAAATATCCCTCTAAGACTGACTGTGAGTTCTCTTGGCTCTCTGTGTTGTGCTCTTTTTCATGCTCTTAAGACTTCTCACTATAATGGACTTCTACTCTACTACGTTCCAAGTTAGAACACTTGCTTATGTATTCATCTTCTATATACCAAAGTAATAATTATTGTAGCTACCTACTCAGTTTTAAAGTGTCAAATAATTATATACACCGCTTTTAGAGATACGTGCATGTTTGTTCTAATTTCAGGTTTTACTTTATTTTACTGTACCTTTGGTTTATTAAATTTTGTTAACTCTATTTCCAAGTATAATTTAAATCCTTTTCTTCATCCCACCATTCTTTGAGCCCTTTGTCTGCTGTTGTCACAGGGACTGTGAAGAGTACTGTTTTCTGAGATGTGACACCATGTTGTCTTTTTGATAGGTACCAGTGTTTCAGAAACACTGGCATCTTGAGAGCCGGAGGCTGGAGATTCCTCCGATACATTTGTTTCAATCTGCCAGACTACATGGCATTGCATCTGAGGGGCAGTAATCATTACTGTCTCTTTTTGCTTCATAATAGAACTCTTGGCTTCATTTGTTACTAAGAGTAGTGTCTATATATGACCAGAAAAATCTTGAATGGAAATTTTGTCTGTTATTAGATGCTTAAAGGAAAAATTTACTAGTTGGAACATCATAAATAGGATAATACTTCAAATTCCACAAAAGGTGCATATTAAGTGGTCTATGAAGACAACACAGACTAGAGTTGATGGTGCTCAGGTCATCTGTATATTATGTTGTTCTTGTCTGCAGCCACATCATTGTGCTTCGCTGAGAAACAGGCATACACACAGGAAGTTCTGGCTGTGGTGATGCAGCATTTGATGGAGCTGAATCCATTGCCAACATTACTGATGCGAACAGTTATACAGTCTCTCTCTCTATATCCATGGCTCATAGGTTTTGTCATGAACATCCTACAAAGGCTAATATTGAAACAGGTAACATATCCAAGTTAAACTTGTTTGCTGTACCAAACATGAAGAGAAGTCAGAAAGTATCTGCGATAACTAATTGACTAACTCCATGGAGTTGAATCCTTGAGAAGCTGCCAGTTGCCAAGTTATTCAGGAATTTCTCAATATTTTATGGAACCTCAAATGCCCAGGTTCACATATCAAGTGTCCCAGTGTATTGTAATGGGTAGGGGTGTGCTGTAGATGATGGTGGATTGGTAATCAGATTTATTGTCTACTTTAACACATACTTATGACTACACATAACTATAACAGCCTCACTGGTTTATACATTCTACAGATCACTGTACCTGGCAGCCATTTCACACCAACCTCCCAGTCTTCGCTTCACAGACTTTCTTACAACTGACTGCAGCTCGACTGGTATCCTCGTTATATAACACTGTTTCCAGCAGTTCATGTATTGATACATTTGGACTCGTTGCTGTGGTAAAAGTAAAATAAAATGTATCCCTGTAACAGGCTGTGGAGGCTCATAGGGTTGTGAGATGTTGAGGCTCCCACATTTTGTAGACACTCGGCTCACATATGGTAGTTAGGTTGTCAGCCTTACGCGCCGGCTGTCTTTTAACCCCAGGAATATTCCTGGTACTCATTTCTGTTAGAGGTGGTCGTTACCTAGTAACGGGTCTATAAGCTGCAGTATTTATTAAAATTAACAAAACAGCAGTAAATTATGCACAGGTACAAACTTTTTCAATATACTTTGTCCAGAATTGCACAAGGTAATGTATTCCGTCAAGAAGAAATATTTTTAACTGGGTGGCAAGTGACATGTGTACTGCCCCCTTCAGGTTCTGTTTTCTATCAAATTGGTGGCTTCTTAAAGCATTCTTGAGGGTCCAAATAGACAAAAATCTGGTGAAGCCAGGTCAAGGCTGTATGAGCAATGTTTTATGATCTCAATCCTAACTGCTCGAGTGAGTGTTTTGGTAGTGTGGCAGCAGTATGGGGACAAGCACTGTTATGCAGTGCAACACAGCACCTTATGACAGTTGTGCCCAGTTTTTACTCCAACTTACTGGCTTCAGCTTGTCATGCAGGATCTCGCTGCAGAATGTACTGTTTATCATCACATCCCTTTCCTGATAATGCTCAGACACTTGTCCCTATGAATCCTAGAAGAGTGTGAACAGTGTGGTTGAGTCTTTAACATCATTCTGATAGGGGATGTTGGGTGTTTCCACTCTTCCATTGAGTACTGACATGGGAGGAACAATATATGGTCTCCCAAAGCACTCAGACCACCTTTGGATTCATTGTGTGCCCCCACTTTTACTAGAGGTCTTCAAAAGTACCCTATCTGAAGCACTAGGGCAGGAACCTGTCTGACTGAGGCCCTGCTAATGTCTGTTAACTCCACTACAGCAGAGCTGAAGATAATATTATACTGTAGCATCCTGTTACACAATCAGATGTTCCTGGTTCCACTGTCTCACATGCAACACGTCCTGTACAACACTGTGTCCACCACAAATCTCACTTGGCCAGACCCGGGATCGAACCCGGGCTGCCGCGATGGGAAGCCAGCGGCTAACTGCTTGAGGTATGGTGTGGCCTAAGGTGGGAAGGATTGTCTCCTTGGTCTCACATAACTCTCACCTGTCCCAGGAACCCCAGTCATTCAGGACACATCTGTATATCAGATTAGCCCTCCAGACTGAAGAGTCTTTTTCAATTCCATACTCTGACATTTACTGGGGCATGCAGTAGTGTAGTTGGTCATTGGATTTTTCAATTTACTTAATCCTTCCAGCCGCACTATGGCCCTGTGGTCAACTCAGCCTCTCATAGAAATGAGTACCAGGAATATTCTTGGAATGTTTTTTGGGGGTAAAGGGCGGCCAGCGTGTAAGGCTAACAACCTTACCGCCATCTATGAGCCGAATGTCTAGAAAATGTGGGAACCTCAAAATCTCACAACCCTATGGGCCTCCACGGCCTCGTACAGAGATACCTTTACTTTACTTATTTTTAATCTGTCATTTACTGTATGGCATGTAGTACTGGATCCACATTTTGTCACCAGTGACACTGAAACTTAAAATGGCTTTATCTCCCACATGATACTTGTTGAAAAGGTGAGTACACATATCCAGTTATGCTTATGCTGTTTGATGATTTGTTTGCAATCCACCATTGACAAACTTTACAGAAATGAAGTCTGTTATAGATAACTTCAGAAGCAGACCCATGGCTAAAGTGCAGTTGGTTTACCAGTTCATTAATAGTTACCCTCTTGATGTTGAGAACTGTGGCATGGATTTGTTCAGTGTACCCTTCAGTAGCTGAGACGCACAGGTGTCCTGATCATTCTTCATACATGAAAATTGTTTGGCCATTTTTAATGTGGCAGTCCAAGCTCATTTGTACACACTTTGCCAAAACGCTGTCACTGTACTGTGCTGTACTGGTAGTCTTTTACAGATATCTCCACATCCCTTCAGTCTTCAAAAATTGAATCTTTACACACTGCTGTCATTCAGTGCAAGTGGTAAGTGGAACAGCCATGTTGACTCCATTAATGGTTAAAGACAACTGATTGAAGATCAAATAAGTCACCACAAAAGTAGGAAAATTCTGTGTGCATTGAGCAGTGAGATTGGTCGCAAAAAACATTTGAACATTTCGTTGATACATTCTGACTTACCCTTGTACATACTTACACAAGAAACATTTCTGTGTATGAGTATTTGAAAGTGAGGGAAATATATTGTGACATGTTGCGCAATGGAGGACAAACCCTTCCTCTCCCAGCAGTGACGTGGCAGCTCTGGCCACGGTGATGTATCCCCCCTTGGGCTACGTGGCACCGCTTCCTACTGTGACGAGGCACGCAACGCGCTGTGTTGTAACACGGCGTGAGGCAACAGCGGTACCGATTGCGTAACAGGCAAGTGCTGCAGCTATATAAGGGAACTACGCAGCCGCTACAGTCAGTTAAAAGTTTATCAGTCGCCGAAGGCAGTTCTCAAGCCAGCAGTGAATGAGTTTAGTTGTAACGAGTGAATCATGATAGAGTGGACAGATTTGTGTGTAGGGTTCTAACATGTGTAAACCCGTAACATTGTCATAATTAATTGTAGCCGATACTTGTAGGTTGTTAAATAAACCAATTAACAATCCGTACGGCGTCTTCAGTAACGAAACACGTTACAGTATTTAGCATTTAAAGGAACATTCAAGACGATTATCATATAGAACAAATGATAAAACAATTCCGTCCAGTGTGACTTTTGAAGCTTTTACTACTTCACCTCTTAGCACCCTAACATGTTTCGGTCCCTATAGACCATCATCAGAGGGAACATCAACACAGCACGCTATGAACAAACATAGGACGACAACAAGAACTACCTCCCCAAGAAAGACAGGTGGCACAAGTTCGGCCCTGTCAAGAAAAACGAAAGGACAAAGGACATGAACCTTTTCAGTTAAAGAATTTTAACGTAAATACCATAAAGTTTTTTTAAAAAAACTTTAATGCATCAAGGACAGTTGCTGTAGTTGTAAGAAATTTGGATTTTGTATAAAGTGTATATTACAAATATTGTATATTTATGTATTTTAAAAATCAAAACACCCAATGTAATAGTAGTTTCTAAAAGTATTGATGTTCCCTGTTATGATGGTCTATAGGGACCAAAACATGTTAGGGAGCTAAGAGGTGAAGTAGTAAAAGCTTCAACTGTCACACTGGACGGAATTGTTTTATCATTTGTAATATTGTTAGTGTGATGGGCCAGAATGAAACAAATCAAAATCATATAGAGCCATAGAATTTAAAAAGCATTGGAAAAGTTTGGTTCTTTTATGATTGCTAAAAAACCAAGTAATTGAAATAGTGTTTTATAGCATAACCAGACCCCATATCTGAAAACATAATGCTGTTATACTCGTATCCCTTGTTACCTATAGTGAGTTCATTCCTGAATTTGGCATTAGAAAGTGAGTTAATTTTACAATGGTATAATACAGTATACATTCCAAAATTATGAATAAAAAAATTTAACAATATTTGCTTACTTGTAATAATTTTTATTAATTTTTTTTATTGCTAGTGGGTAGGGACTAAGTCCCTTGTACTGCGGCCACTTCTGGCCTATTGTACCAGCCCCAGATGATATGTGAGGGTGATTGTGGAGCAATTGGTGGAATGAAGATTGGCAAGGGAAACTGAAGTACTCAGAGAAAACCTGCCCCAGCGCCACTTTGTCCACCACAAATCCCACTTGACCAGAAACGGGATTGAACCCAGGCCACCGTGGTGGGAAGCCAGCAACTAACCACTTGAGCTATGGCGCGGCCTTTTATTAATATTAGTATTACATATTATGTAATATACAAAACAAATTAACAAGTGACCCATGGGATGCTGGCAGGGCTGAAGACCAGGCAGGGCGAGGGAGTGGAAAGCCTGTGAGTCAGTGGCTTGGCAACTCTTGCTTGTTGTGGAATCTATGACACCCTTTCAGGATGTTCTTACCATCCAGTACTGTCTGAAAACAACAGCAGTTTGAGATCTAGGGTACCATTCAGCCCATCCTAGGAGCGCTTCACTGTTGTCTCAATGATCTGGGTCACTGAGCCAGCATCCTTTCAAGTTTCCCCATAATTGGCACCCTAATGTATTTGGTCTTAGTATCAGTCACACTCATTGCAACTTTCCTTGATTAATTCTATCTGCTTGCTTCCTGTTGGTTCTTAAGATCAGTTTGAGAATTACCATGGCATTGGCTATGTCAACCCTGTATTCATTATGTTCATACCTTCTCATCACATCCAATACCTTGTCTAGGGTAACAGATATCTGTCGCTTTGTCACACCAGTAGCAGTACTGTGACTGCTACCAAGTTTTCTCATGGGCATCTGTAACAATTGAATGTCACTTGAAACACTGAATGGATTGTAACTGTAGAGAGGCTCTATGCAGCTGGGCACACCTCAATCAGCAGTCAGTGGCACGGAATTTGCCTCTCTTTGAGCTGTTTGCATATCATATTAGACCAGTTACTTCATGCTTCACAGCACTGATTTAAAAGATATTAAATCATGTTATAGTGAAACTGCAAAAAATGAAGGATGTTTGTATTGCCACAGTCTTGTTAACATTAATCTATTTCATATAT
>NW_019732862.1:50178-51121 GCF_002891405.2 Cryptotermes secundus | reverse complement strand
GTTGTTTTTTTTAAATTAAAAAACAATTCCGAGTCCAGTTTTCTGTTTTTTTTTTTTTTTTATGCAGAAGACGGCATTCGGATTGTTAATTGGTTTATTTAACAACCTACAAGTCTCGGCTACAATTAATTACAACATTGTTACGGGTTTACACAATTTACAACCCTACACAATAATCTGTCCACTCTATCCTCAGTAGTCTACATGTATTTACAGTAAGGGGGAGCTATATAAGTGTCACTGTATTACACACTCCAAATACCTTCTCAGTGATCACAAACTATCACTGATTATCACACATGCGTCCGGTTCTTCTTTTCGCGACTGCTGCTACACTCCAACTGTCTTTGGTGGCTGCTACACTTTAACTGGCTTCTTAGGCAATGTAGTTCTCTTATATAGTCACAGTGTTTACCTGTTACGNCCATTTAAGATCATTTTAGTGAAAGTTTCATGTTCCTATCTCATAGAATTTAAGAACAATGATGAATAAATAATTTTCGAGCAAAATTTAAATGGCCGGCTGAATATATTACCGCAGGAGCCGCGGCCGCGGAATTTAAATGACCACGTCAAAGGGTTAAGGCTGTTCGTCCCAAATATCCTAACGGTGCACCCCCGTTCCTTTTCTTCTGAGGGTGTGCTTTCTGCGTCTCCTATCATTTAGGGTACTCCTTGTAGGGACTGTTCTCCGGCCGTTATGTCCACTCCCCTCTTAAGACCAGCTCGTCTTGAGCGGTTTCCTTTTAACTCACCTAAAAGATCCAGTTGTATTACTGTAACCGTTCGCCCCTCGTCAAAATTATCGTATGCATTGTTTGATGCCGTGAGAGACGCTCCATCGGCGAGATACCATCCCGGGACCTTCTAGTTGTAATTCAAGTATTGTCCTCCTTAGGCTAAGGGTGCTGCTATTGTCCCTAACGCCGCCTGCTTACTCCCA
>NW_019732862.1:39047-49445 GCF_002891405.2 Cryptotermes secundus | reverse complement strand
GGGTCTTGGATTCCTTGAAGACCGACAGAGGTTTATGGGCATCTTGAAAGATACGAATGTAGGCCAGATGTCGGGCTCGACCCTTGGATTTCTCTTGTTATTTTCTTGTTTTTCTGATGCCAACTGGGGGACTTGAAAAGATGGGGGTCGGCTATAGGGAGCGGAGGAGGACAGTAGTTGGAATGTAGATAGAGAGGAGAGAGGTGTTCAAGAGTAGTGGTAGCGAGTAGGATGGACGGAGCGGCTAGCCAGTAGAATTGGCGCTTCCAACCTGGGGCACATAACAGCGGAGGAGACCGGGAGTCCGCAAACGGGACATCACGGAAACATCGAGGGAGAGGAGCAACTTCGTGGACGGAAAAAGTGAACAAAGATATCGTGCAAGGTTAGTTGGACTAAGTTATATTAACAATAAGTGTGAACGAGTTGCGGACAGTGAAACATGGAAACACGTAGTAAACTTAAGAGTGTGAAGACAATCATAGATAACGGAGAAGAAATCGAAGTGACGGAAGATATCAATGACACAGAGAATGGGGGAGAAATAGAGGGAGAAGGAAACGTGATGAATGGGCAAATAGTAGAGACAGAACCCGAGGTACAGACTCAAAACCAACAGATGAAAAGTGTAGAAAGGAGGGGAAAGGATGGTACAATAGACACGCAGGCCATATTAACCTTTATGGAAAAATTAGAAGAGAGAATGATGAAAATGGCAAGGAAATTTGAGGAGAGAATGATGAAAATGGAAAACAATATAAAAGAGGACGTGCGTGAAATGCTGGCTGCATTGGCAAGGGACTCGGGAATGTGAAATGGAACCTGAGCATACGGTGCGAGGGGATACATCTGAAAATTTTGAAATCCAAATAAAACTGCAGGTAAATTCATGTCATGACGAAGAAAATGTGAAAGAGCCAGGCACTCTTGCGATCGAAGCGCACGCAACTATGGGCCAAGGAATTGTTGTCAGCCAAGAAGAACGCACATTGAGCAGTGACAACAGTACAGACCAGTCAGAAATGAAGTTACCCGATACCGACGAGATGAATTATGCAGGAAGTGGACTTCACGGATGCGATGTGATTTCTTCAATATCGAGATCGCAAGTGATCTGTGGAGACTTGGCTGAAGTTCCGAAAACGGGCATCGAATCAGGAGCCGTAACAGAAGAGTGTGGGAATCAGTCGTGTGTAGCACAACTTCAGCNTTTTTTTTTTAAGTTTATATGTTGTTTAATATTCATTCACTTTTGTTTCACATGGTGAGTTTAACACTATTTTCGCACTAGTGTGAACCGAGCTCTGCATTATTTCGTCCCGTTATGCGAACACAATGTTCTAGGGTGGGGGTGAAAGAATGCAAGAATTTTTGGAAAGTTTCAAGGACAAATACACCGCCCCAGGTTATTTAACGGTACCATCTCAGTGTGAGAGTGCATTGTGAAAGTAAGTATCAGTTTCTTAATATAGATCTTCAAGTGCGTTAGCAAAATGTCGGGGTTTAAAAGGAAGCGTGTTGTGTTAAGTATTCAACAGAAACTTGAAATTATCAATCAGCTGGAAAAAGGAGCTGTAGTTAAACAATTAGCAATGCAATACGGTATTGGAGAACAAACTGTTCGTGATTTGAAAAAACAAAAGAATGAGTTAATTTCCTTTGCTTCGTCTTCTAATTCAAGCGGAATGAAGAAGAGAAAAACCATGAAGAAATCAACATACGATGATCTCGACAAAGCGATGCTGACCTGGTTTAATCAACTAAGGGCACAGGGAACAACAATAACAGGACCAGTTTGTGCTAAACAAGCTAAATATTTTTTCGAAGCACTTGAACTAGAAGGGAGTTTTGACGCTTCTTCCGGTTGGCTAACACGTTTCAAGCAGCGTCATGGAATACGAGAAATCAGTATTCAAGGTGAGAAATTGTCAGGGGACTTGTCAGCATCAGATCAATTTTGCACCAATTTTGATAGTTTTGTGAAAAGTGAAAATCTGCTGCCAGAACAAATCTATAATGCCGATGAAACGGGTCTTTATTGGAAATGCTTGCCAACCAGAACATTGGCATTTCAAAATGAAAGACAGGCTCCAGGTCACAAATCCAGTAAGGAGAGATTGACAGTCTTGTGCTGTTCTAATGCATCAGGAACACACAAACTAATACCAGTAGTTATCGGCAAAGCGAAAAGACCACGCTCTTTTAAAGGAACAGTAGCTTCAAGTCTGCCTATCCATTATTTTAACCAGAAAGTAGCTTGGATGAATAGAGCGATATTTAAAGAATGGTTTGATTTTAAATTCGTGCCTCAAGTTCGTGACCATCTAAAATCCCAAGGCCTACCTGAGAAAGCTGTGCTCCTCATTGACAATGCGCCCTCACATCCTAACGAAAGTCTCCTGAGGTCAGATGATGGAAATATTTTTGTGAAATATTTTCCCGCTAATGTTACCGCACTTATCCAACCAATGGATCAAGGAGTTATCTCAAGTATGAAGAGAATCTACAGATCAAATTTGCTACAAAAGTACATCGATGAAGGCAATGATCTGACGTGTTTCTGGAAGTCCTTTTCAGTATTAGATGCCATATACGAGATTTCAACAGCGTGGGATACAGTAAAGCCATCTGTATTGAAAAATTCATGGAAGAAACTGATGCCTTTCATCACTAATGAAGATGACGAAATCCATGGATTCACTGGATTCAGTGAAAATGAGATAGCCATAAAATTGACAAAAGTGGCTAACCAAGTTCATGGTGGTGAAGAAGTCAACGAGGAAAATATAAGAGAGTGGTTTAACTGTGACTCGTGTGAACCGGGCTTCGAAATGTTAAGCAGTGACGAAATCGTAACTTCAATGGGGGTGCAGCCAGAAGAGCGGGAAGAAAGTGAGAATGAGGAAGAGGTGGACAGTGTTGCCAGTAAGAAAGTATCACATGGTGCTGCGCTTAATCATTTGGAATCCTTACTAGACTATCTTGAGAGTGAAGAGGACAGTTTATTAAGTGACAAGCTAATATTACGTAGGCTTCGTACGGATATCCGTAAAAAGGAAAATGCCGCGAAAAAGCAAAAGACAGTATTAAATTATTTTAAGTGTTAAGTGTGACCGTAAAAAGTGCTGGATGTTGTTGAACAGTGATTGAAATAACTAATTCATACTGAGTGTAATGTAAAGAAAGTATTAAATAGGCCATGAGATGACATAGAAATGAGGATGAATAAATTTAAATACAGGTAGGTCTATAGTATTATGAAGGTATTAAAAGGTAAAAGGTAAAGTTGTTCCTCTGCTCAACGAATTAAGCCCTACGCCATTAAGGCGTGTGGGGGAGTGGATGTATAGATCCAAATTTTCTTGACCTCGGCACTAGTTGGAGGTGAGTGGTCAGCTTCACGCCCCGGCCGCTTTACCCCCGGGGAAAGAGCCCCCGGTACCCATTGGATAGGAGGTTGGATGGACCCCAGAGCCGGTCTGGACGATTTGGAGAAGTTAAAATTCTTGACCCTACCGGGACTCGAACTCCGACCCTTCACAGTCGTCCAGCCCGTATAATAAAATTTGGCTTAACCGGGTTTTCGATTAACCGTGACTTCCATCCCCACCATTAGCCCGGATAATCGAGAGTTGACTGTATTCATCATTAGTGACACTTTAAATTAAAACTGCCATCCACAGTGTGTTCTGGAGATCCCGGATTTATTTACCCCGAAGTGTGTTCCACTCCCTTCTCCAAAGCACCCGTATCCCTGAGAGAAAGAACTCAAGCTCGAGTGACAGTCGTGGCAACTGTACGTCGGCGGACGGCTACATTACATTCATCCTTCACTTTCATTCTTTCCTCTTTTACTTTTGCTAGGGAGGCCGGTGTTTCTACATTACCGGCTCCTCCTGTGTACTATTCCATTTTTTTCGTTTCGTAGTGGGTCAACCCCTCCACAAGGTCCAATTCTTGATCATTACTTTCTTCAGAGATTTCCTTTGTCGATGTAACAGTGTGGCCTGCACTCGCTGACGTCGTTCCGCCTGGTCTTCCCGCCACTTGCTGGTACAAGACCGTGGCGCAACAGTGCCCACTGCTGTTTTCTCTACCCTGCTACAGGCACCTCGCAATGGTTGAGACTCATCATGAGGCTGCTTGCAGAGACGGTGTAGACAGTTGTCGACAGCAAATTCCTTTCTCTGGCATCTGAAGGTTCCCTGGCTAGTTTCCTTCTTGGAGGCATTTCTCCAACGTCGTGCCACTGTTGCATGACCGGATACCTTCCTGCAGGTGGTAGCCAACTTCTTCTGGGGTCCACAACTTCCCCGTGTCGGAATCTTCATATTTCACTGATTTTGGTCCCTATGCCTTTTCCTCTTCGGTTCTCCGACCGGCATTACTTCAGCGTCTTCTATGGGTACCTCTCGTTGTCCTGCTGCCTCAGGTTTCCTGTCCACAGAGGCCGGCTCTTTTTCTTCTGGACGTGCCTCCATTTCTCGGCAGGCCATTGTCACTCTTACCGGTATCACTACGGAGACCTTTTCTTGTTGTGCCGTTCTTGCTGGGGTTGCTCTCGTCTCCACAGCAGTCTTTTCTCGCCAGGCTTTCGAGTCGGCGTCTAATTTGGCCATTAAATCTTCTTTGTCTTTTTTCTATTGGCCTCCATTCTGTCTTGCATCTGAACTCGGTTGGCCCTCATCTCTTTCAGAAGTTCCTCTTTGTCAGCTTTCCTATCGGTGTCTAATTTTGCCAGGAAATCCTCTTTGTCTTTCTTTCGATTGGCCGCCATTCTGTCTTGCATCTGCTCCCGGTCGGCATCTGCCTTCGCCAGCATTTCGATTATTCGCTGCATCTCCATTTTATAGCAGTAAGATACTCCATGCACAACAATTTGTTTGTGGTGTGTTTAAGTTCATAAACAATTCTGACACCAGTGTACCGTGTTTTTTTTTTTTTTTTTTTACTGAAGACGCCATTCGGATTGTTAATTGGTTTATTTAACAACCTACAAGTCTCGGCTACAATTAATTACAACATTGTCACGGGTTTACACAATTTACAACCCTACACAATAATCTGTCCACTCTATCCTCAGTAGTCTACATGTATTTACAGTAAGGGGGAGCTATATAAGTGTCACTGTATTACACACTCCCAATACCTTCTCAGTGATCATGAACTATCACTGATTATCACACACGCATCCGGTTCTTCGATTCGCGACTGCTACTATACTCCGTCTTCGGCGGCTGCTACACTTTAACTGGCTTCTTAGGCAGTGTAGTTCTCTTATATAGTCACGGTGTTTGCCTGTTACATGGTGGGTACCGCTGTTTATTACCGTCGTCTCTAGCAACCACTGTTTACTTGCTTTGCTTAACAACCACTGTTTACTCGCTTTGCATAGTGACCAGTGTGCTTGGACTCGGCTCACTTCGGCTCTGCCCGGCACGTCACCGCTGGCGGAGGGGGGGAGGAGCGTCCTCCATAGCGCCATGCGTCACAATATATATATAAGACCGGTGCTTTATTATGGATGTGGGGGTTGGACGCTAAACAAGAAAGAGGAATCAGTCATCAATTCATTCAAGAGGAAAATCCTAAGATGAATTTATGGACCAATAAAAGAGAATGGGATATGGAGAATAAGATATAATAAAGAGTTATACAAATTATATAAGGAGCCAGAGATCTCAGTGACGATAAAGCTTAAAAGACTGCAATGGGCTGGGCATGTACAGAGAATGGATAAGGAGTGTATTCCAAAGAAAATATTATATAGTACAATTCCCAGTTTCTTATTGGTTGATTGTCTTAGTCTAGTCTATCTCTTGTTTTCCCAGTGATGAGTTTAAATTACAACTTTTTTATGTACTTTTATTACATTACGGAATTACAGGATTACCGAAACAGAATATAGCATCACCTTTGTAACTTCAGTAGAATGAAATTCATGGACCTGTATTATATACAAATTTTTTTATATAGGAGTTATGGATTATAAGCTGTCTTGCTGAATTTCTCTTAGTATATGGGAGTCTGCCCTGGTTATTAAAACAGATTTATAATATTGTCACGTATCGGGTGTATATTGCGACAAATAAATTCTCGATGTATTCGATGTAGCGAATTTTATTTCACATTCGCTCTTACAATCTGACGATTACTGCTATCTGCAGTATCACAATTAGTACACTCCAAATGCCAGAATACAACTGACTAGTTGCTGGCTAACTCGGCGCTAGCTCCAGGACTAACTGACTGACTCAGTACAACTGACTGTGAATAGCCTTCGCTGCTCCCTATGTAGCCTCGATCGGACAATACGGCCACGTAATAGGCACCCTTGTTGCGTCACCGCTGTTGATTTGCCTTGCATAGTTACCCGGTTACGGGGCTCGGCTATCTTCGGCTCCGCTCGTGACGTCACCGCGCATAGCTGCCAGGATGCGGGGTGATCACTCGCCCATTACGCGAGCGTTACGTTACCACTACGTGCAGCTGGGGAGGTAGGGGTCAACATGTCACACTGCTCCCTCCTTAAGGTTGTTCGTCCCGAATAGCCTAACGGTGCATCCCCGTTCCTTTGCTTCGGAGGCTGTTCTTGCAGCATCTTCTTTGTCCATTACATCCGCTCCCTTCTTAAGACAAAGCTCGTCTCGAGCGGTTTCCTTTCAGCTCGCCAGAAGATCACATTCATCCATCACTTCCATTCTATGGCACATTCATTCTCTCTGGGGAGGCCGGTTCTTCTACATTACCGGTTCCTCCTCTGCTTGAAGTTTCTTTTTCCGTTTTGGAGGGGGTCGTCCCCTCCACAAGGTCCAATCCTTGCCGTGTCGTAGGCAGACAGAAAATCCAGCCACTCGCCTGGCGATCTGCAGTCTTGCAATTTTTCCCAGGTCTGCTTCCTTCACATATCGTGGATGTCTGCCGCCTAGGTCCTTCCCTTCATTTCTGCGTTGTAGTTCCTGTCTTAGGCCTCGGTTCCTGAGGCCAGTGTTGCGTTCCGGCCCTTTCCACAGTCTTTTTCCGAACGTCCGTTTCTTGGCAATTTTTGGTGCGACCTTATTTTTGATCTGTCCCATACGCCTGTGTCCTACGCAGCGTGTAATCTTTATTCCGGTGGCGGGCACTCCTTTCCGCTGGCATCCGAAGGTTCCCAGGGGAATATCCTTCTTGAAGGCAATTCTCCAACGTCGTGCCACTGTCGCGCGACGGGATGTCTTCCTGCAGGGGGCAGCCAACTTCATCCGGGGTCCACAGTTTTCCCGTGTAGAATTCTTTATATTTCGTCGATGTCGGTCCCTGCGCCTTTTCTTCTTCGGTTCTCCGACCGGCATTACTTCAGCGTCTTGTGCGGGTACCTCTAGTAGTTCTGCCGCCTCAGGTTTCCTGTTCGCTGAAGCCGGCTTTTCTTCTTCTGGACGTGCCTCCATCTCTTGGCAGGCCATCGTCACTCCGACCGGTATTGCAATGGGGACCTCTTCTTGTTGTGCCGCCGCAGGTTTCGTGTCCGCTGTGGCCGGCTTTTCCACTTCTAGCCGTGCCTCCATCCTCTGCATGGCCAGCAAAACGGCATCTGTCTTAGCATCGTAGGCATCCATCTCCTTCAGTAGGAGTTCCAGGATTTCTTCAATTTTCATCATGTGATAGTGTAACACTTGTAACTTGTGGCGTGTTCAAGTTCGTAAAACACTTCTGACACCAATGTAACGTGTCTTGAGTTCGAATCTTGTTCGTCACGTGTGTAAGTTCTAATCCCACTTCTGACACCAGTGTAACGTGTTTCGTTACCGAAGACGCCGTAGAGATGGTTAATTGGGTTTATTTAACAATCTACAAATAACGGCTACAATTAATTATCACAATATCACGGGTTTCCACACTTTACAAACCCTACAACAAAGTCACTTAACACGATCTTCACTTGTCTTCACGTACTACTAACGCGGGAGCTATACAAGTCTCCCTGAAATACACACTCCGAGTATAACTGTACTGCAGCAATCACTATGTCTGGAAAGCACACAATAAGTCTTCCGCTCGCTGACTTCTTAGTTATCGCACACTCGCAGGCTGCTATGTTTCAACTGAACTCGTAGCTGCTGTGAAGTCTACTTATATAGCCTTGCGCTGTTGCTAGTGTGACATGGCGTATAGCCTAGGACGCTGTTGCTAGTGTGACGTCACCGCTGTTGATTAGCATTGCGTAGTTGCCAGGTTACGGGGCTCGGCTATCTTCGGCTCCGCTCGTGACGTCACCGCGCGTTGCGCATTGCGGGGTGATTATTCGCCTATTACGCGAGCGCTCAGTTACCGCTACGTGGAGCTGGGGCGGTAGGGGTCAACATGTCACAATATGTTATAGTCTTGGTTATTTGAAAAATCTGAATAGGCCCAGGAATCATGTCCTGTAAACTGGGTCAGACATCAGAACAAAGTAGATGATTTCAAAATGTGCATATAGAGGATTGTACAGATTCCCAGTAATTTAGTGGCATAAATGTCACATTTCTTTATGGGACTACAGTTCATTTTCTGTTCTCTTCATATGGAATTATGTAATGAAGAAGTATTGAGGTGGCAGCTGATACTGTAGTCGGCAGATAAGTTGTGCTTCCTCTCAAGGGGTTACGGGGAGCAGATTGGTGGTAGGATACTGTATCCATGCACTGCTGTATTCTACTGCTCAAAACAAGAACAGAATCCTTACACTATTCATGTAGCAGTACTGAGTAAAGAAGCTGTGGGTCAATGTTTGAGTTAACCAAAGTCCACTGTGCAGCAAGGCGCAGGGAGCATAGGGCTCAAGAAAACTAACATGGGCAGTAATTGTGTTTCAGGTTTGGAAACAAAAGAAAGTGTGGGAAGGGTTCATCAAGTGTTGTCAGCGAACAAAGCCACAGAGTTTCCAGGTGTTACTGCAGCTTCCGCCTGCCCAGCTCAGTGATGTGTTGGCCACCTCACCGGATTTGCAGCAACCACTGCTGTCCCATGTCATGGCTTTCACAGAGAATCAGGTCAGTGCAATCTCCCTGCTATTAAGTTTCAATCAAAGTATTTCTTTGTCTTGTACCATGAGTATTCCTCAGCAAAGAGCCTGAATGTATCAGAGAACTTCACCTGGCTCAGGACATGACCCAGCAGCTGGCTCTTTAGAACATGGCAATGAACGTTTGGATTTCATAAAAGGCAGGGAATATCTTGACCAGCTGAAGAACTGTTAGCTTCCACTGGAGTTCTTTCTTACGCCCTTATCCAAAGTGTTTCATATGTACAGTGAAACCCTAATTTAGGGTTTGTCTTGGGGACAAGCATTTTATATCTTAAATGGGGGTGGGGCTGTAAAATAGAGTTATTAGTTATAACTAATAGAACTAATATAAACTATGTAACTAATATAAAAATAGAGTTATAAATAAAATTGAGTTATTTTGAAGGAGATTGCCACCAAAATTGAGTAAGTTTTTTGACCTAGTCTGGGAACTTTCCAATAAACCTCATATCATTGCAAGTGCGTCTTTTGGGTTGACCTTGATTCCGATACAAACACTGGTGTTCTCTTGATGGAGGTCTGTCATTTCCATCACAGGAGCTATATATATAATCCACATGAGCATACTCAGCATTAGTAAATCATACCATTTATTATGCTTTTATCACTGCTTTGCCATTGGAAGTTATGTGATTGATAAGCAAGTGCAGTATGAACTCTGTCTTGTAGTGTTGTGAAAGCTTCACTGCATGAGCATAACATTGTGGGAATTTGTTCATGTCGGTGTGTGAATGAACCTCCAAATGCAGGCTTTAACCTTAAGTTACGGCCCTTTAAATTCCGGTAATGGCAGCGGGGCGGATTTGATTTAAATACCCGCAATTTTAAAGCAATAAAAACTGTAATCATTTCCTAAAATTGCTGTGATTTCTACAATTTTTGTGATAAACGAACCAAATAAACGCTGTTTTTTTCTAGAAAGAATATAGAATCAGATATTGTAATTTACAGACTTTATAAAATGTGTAAAAATTTTTAGACTGATTCCAAGTATAAAATTCCCAAATTTGTCATCTGTCTACAAGAATTCATACAGTTCTTCGAACTAAGAATGCTGTATGTAGATGTGGCAACACAGCGGATGGTTATGTAGACATGTTTAGTCTTGCATGTCTCGAAGCTTATACATGTACCTTCTTTCGGTATGCAGAGATACACACCCAGTATATCTCTTCGCGTATAAGAACGTTGATTGTTTATACACAACAAGTTCTCTGTTCTGACCCTGCTCGGTTAGTTTATCAGAACTCTCAAGGCTATCGTCTTTATACCACAGCCAAGCAGTGTCATGCAGCTTCAAAGTTTCGCAGCGAGAACAGTGATATTGTCAGCTCACCATGGCGTCATCTCGT
>NW_019732862.1:31564-38438 GCF_002891405.2 Cryptotermes secundus | reverse complement strand
GTTTCAGCCAAGACGTGACAGCGACACATGCTACAGTTAGGGACCTATGCAGATGTATTGAGGGCGTAGGTCACAAACTGTACATGGACAATTCCTTTTCTTCACCTGACTTGTTTGACGAACTGATGACAAAGAACATAACGTGCTGTGGGACAGTCAGACCTAATCGGAAGGGCTTGCCTGAAGATTTTCGACGAAGACAATTTCGACTGAAGAAAGGGGACATTCGTGTTAGGGTGAGACAGAACTTGACAGCACTAGTTTGGAAGGACAAACGTGACGTTTACATGCTGACAAATATGCACTCTCCTCCAGCAGAAGGCAGTTTCTGTAATGAGCACGGAAATGCCATCAAGCCAGCAATTGTTGCTAACTACAACAAGCACATGGGTTATGTCGACAAAGCGGACAGAATGGCAAACAGTTATAGCATCTGTCGTTGAACCTGGAAATGGACAAATAAATTATTTTTCCATCTCCTGGATCTGATGATTCTGAACAGTTATATCCTGTTGTCATCCTATGGCGCGAAATTGTCACACAGAGAATTTCGTCTCGCCCTTGTGCGGAACATGCTGCAGCATGCTGGAAGGGGCCCCCCTCACCCTCAATGGCCCAGGGGTCGAACCCCTGCTGTTTCATCGGGGTCATTTCGAATAGAGGAGGCCAAACAACAGCACTGGCCGACTTCCTCTACTTCGAAATTGAGGTGTCGAGTGTGCTCTTCGCGTGGGAAACAAAGAACCGTCCGGATAAAGTGCGTGAAGTGTGATGTGGGACTCTGCATTTCCAGGTGTTTCCAAGATTTCCACACGAAGCCAACATTCCGTTAGATGATGCAGGTGGGAAGAGAGACAACTTATAAAGCTGGAGACCAAAAATCATATAAGTAGAAAAAGAATTTATAACTTAAAATTAGATTTTAAAAAGCCGGCCACACGTGTGGACTGCGCGACGACATATGGCATCATTCGTCTGCTGACTTCAGATGATTTCAGAGGATGCAGCTGCTGCCGAACTATCAACGCTGTCTCCGGCATATGCGTTTTATAATTGCCAGTAACGAGAATAATTATTAGTTATTTTGAAATTCATGATAAGTAAAGCCTGTACTCATCAAAAGTTTTTCTATATGTATTTTTATTTTTTGTTACTTTTGTAATTGATTTAGGGCAGTTTTAATTTTTATCTGTAGGAAAGTATGGTGCTCCCCCCTTTCAAGCCCTTCGCGCCCCACAGCTTGAGAACCACTACTTATTGGTGTAACACGTCGTATTCATAATTAACGTAAAAACTTTGCCTTTGATTAGTGTATAATTAAAATAGCAAAAATAATAAGAATAATAAAAGATAGTATAAAGGTGTATTATATATAAAATGTTGAAATATTATTAACACATTGCGGACCGGTGGTTTAAACATTTAAATCACCCTGGGGACCGGCGGTTTTAAACCTACTACCCTAACTTGTGCACTGTTCACTTTAAAAATTAATATAAAATCTCCTAATTAATTTTATGAACTGAAATTTTTGGAGAACACTTACCAGAGCTCCTAGAAGTGCTTGCGCGTGTGATCTCACTGGAAACATTCCCCTTTGTGAAGAGGCATTACGCAGAAGTTGCACATGTAGGCAGTTCTACTCTTCTTCTTGTGCTCTGCGCACACACGGCACTGCCTAGAAGGGTGTTTCTTCTTGCAATATTCACTCTTCACAATTTTCACGAGAATATGTTTCCGCATATCACCCGAGAGTCGGCCAGGGGGGTCTACTTGAGGCCTCCGGCGGGTGCGAACAGATGGCCCTGGTTGCACTACGTCTGTGTCTGACGCAGGTACTGCCACCACCATGACGTCAGTAGCCCAAGCTTTTGCCAGTTTCAACAGAAATGCTTTTTATTTCAAAGTAGAATTTCTGTTCACCTTTTTGAAAACCGTAAATGAATTGAAAATTGCACGGTTTATAAGTTACAGTGCAACTTTCTTCGTCCATTTTACTGTTTTCCTAGGAAGGGAATAATAGGCCAAGAACTGGTCGGCCCTGTCAACTCCTTTCATGAACATATTATACTCGGAAATACAAAGAGGCTTCTTTACTTGCCCGTGTCGTCTTTGAACATCGACCATGCTTGAATTGTGAATAGTGGAAACCATATTCACAACGCGAGTATCCCTCCAGGGCTGAAGAAGAATGTCCCCTTCCGTCAAAGAAACTATCTCCAAAAAACAGTGACGCAACCTCAGACACGTCTGTTGGGTCCGATGGCATCTGCTTCACCCCCGGATCACCAGTAAACTTTCCCAAAGTGGGGGTTTTGTCCACTTTATCCCATGTAGCTGTCCCGACACTCGCACTTTCAACGGAGCTCTCACTTTCACTTGACACATTTTGGGCAGCCCTGTGGCCCCCGTCACTGTCACTGTCACTGATAATGGCCTTGCTATCAGAAGACGAAGCAGTTGGCAAATCTGATAGCTCATCAGAGAACATATCTAATATTTCCTGTCCTCCGAGAGATCGCAACTGCTTTTGTCTCTGAGCCATGTTGAACTGGTAGCTGCGTGGTTCATACGTGCAAGCTTGGATTAGAACAAAGCCAATTTTGTTTAGGTTGTGACAGGAAATGACTCTGGTCGAGTTACTAGATAAGGCAGCAATTTTTTCCGAGGTCATCTACGCAGTAGTTACGATTCAGCGAAGCCACACAGCGATATATAGCGTTTTGCAACATAACGTGACCATAGAGGGCCATATGGCCCGCCCGGCCCGCAACACTTGGAAACGTAGAGTGCCATATGGCCCGTCCAGTCCGCAATGTGTTAAAACATATTAAAGGTATGTTAGAAGTACATGAAAGTACATAAAATGTATTACATCTACGAAGGGGGACCCAAAAATAACCAGAACCGACCTGTTGCGCACGCATGCTTTGTAGTTACGAGTTGTGCTGCTAGATGGTGTTAGCTGGGGGTCTCCCGCGACTGTTAGTGAGCTGGCGACAGTCTGAGTTAAGTGGTTTGTCTGTGGTGCTCTGTTGTGTGCGTTCCTGTTTCAACCCTTTGGCGATTAGTGAGAATGGCATTGTCCACAAACAGTTCGTTCCGCCAGGACAAACAGTGAACCAACTTTTTTACCTGGATGTATTACAAAAATTACGAGAGAGTGTGCGACCAAAACGGTCCGAAATGTGGAGAAATGGGAACTGGTTGCTTCACCACGACAATGCTCCAGCCCGTCTAATGCGCAAACCTTCGGTTAAAATTCACTGGGCCGTGCTCCATGAGATGTTCGTTTCCTCAGAAAGTTGGTCAATGGTCTTTCGACGATCTTCATCAATTGCACGTTTGATTTTGGCAATGTTTTTGTCATTTCTTCCTGTCGAAGGACGCCCGGGGCGTGGCATGTCTTCTGTTGACATGTTGCCAGATTTGAAACAGGAAAACCACTCGTAGACCTGTGATTTCCCCAAAGCATCATCATTAAAGGCTTGCCGAAGCATCCCAACAGTCTCGGCTGCAGTTTTCCCTAACAGAAAGCAAAATTTCACGCACACTCTTTGTTCCTTCTGGTTGGCCATCTCACTAATCGCCAAAGGGTTGAAACAGGAACGCACACAACAGAGCACCACAGACAAACCACTTAACTCAGACTGACGCCAGCTCACTAACAGTCGCGGGAGACCCCCAGCCAACACCACCTAGTAGCACAACTCATAACTACAAAGCATGCGCGCGCAACAGGTCGGTTCCGGTTATTTTTGGGTCCCCCCTCGTATATGTAGGGTTAGGGATCCGTATGCCAACTAAAATTTATTTTAAGGAGGAGAGGGGGGGTATCCTGCTACAGTGTAGAATTGGACGTGTATGTTTTGTAGGTCTTGTTGCAGAAATTCTACGTGATAAGCCCGGTATATGAGGCCCAAAGACAAGTGTCCAATCTGCAATAAATGAGGGTCAGTCTGTTAGTGTTTTTAATGTGCTATAACTTGACTATATAGTAACACGTATCAATGACCTGTTAAATACTTACAATGTACAAGTTTTGATGGTATGTGGGTATTTGGTATCGTATTCCCACGCTTGTGTCCTATATCTGTAATCATGGAAAATATATAAGTAAATGTGTGTAATGATTGAGAAAAATATAAATATAGGGAGTTTGTAAATATAGTGCTATTACTTACAAACTTGCAATGTGGCATATGTGTCTTGTCTGGACATACACAGTGTGTCCAGGTTCTGTTAGGACTGTGTTCATTAAAAATACAAGACATGAATTATTTTCAAAATTTCACTCTTTTTATTCAAATTAGTCTCCTTCTCAATCAATACATAACTGGAATTGATTGAAAAGTTTTTGAAAACACTGTACTCCTTTTGTGGAATCACATTTCAAACTGCGCTACATTCCCTTTGGATGTCCTGGATGGTGTCGTGACAGTCTCCTTTAATTGCCAACTTAACTTTTGGGAGGAATCAGAAATCTGCAGGAGCCAAATCCGGCGAAAACGGAGGGTGATCAAGGACTGTGATCCCTTTTCTGGCCAAAAAATCATGCATGATCTTCAATTTGTGGGGTGGAGCATTGTCGTGGAGGAGCGACCAGGAAACTTGCTCTCGATATTCAGGTCAAATTCAAAGAATTCTTGCTCCGAATTGAGGACTCCGAGATAATAATCAGAATTCACTGTTTGACCTTCTGGCCGAAATTCCTTGTGAATGGTTCCTTTGGAATTGAAGAAAATAGATAGCAGTGTCTTTACTTGGCTCTTTTGCATGCACACTTTCTTTGGTTTCGGCTTCTTTTGGCTCAACCACGCTGCACTCTGCCGCTTTGTGAGAGGCTTATATTGAAAACACCATGTCTAGTCACCAGTAACAATAAATTTTGTAAATTTTGTATCACTTTGGGCCGACCATAACATGCCTTTGCAGTGTTCCACTCTGGCATGTTTTTCATTGCCTGACAGCACATGTGGTGCAAATAGCGTACAGACCTTCTGTTTGGCCAAATCCTCAGTCAAAATTTGATGCACAGTACTTTTTGATATTCCCAAAAGCTCCTCGATGAGTCTTGATGCAAGGATTTCTGTCACTTTTTTCACATTTTCTTCAGTGCGATTTCTTCTTGGCTATGATGCACTTGCAGTGTCTTCAGTGTCCTCATACCGTCACGAAATACAGCATACCATCGAAAAATGTTTGATTGACCCAAACAATCACTATCATACACACTTTTCATCATTTTGTATGCTTCTCCAGCTGTTTTGCCTAACTACAAACAAAATTTGATGTTGGCTCTCTGTTCAACCACCATTTTCCAATTAGCTTCAGAACAGTACTGTTACATTAAAGGTCAGAACACCTGATGCAGCGATGCTTGCGCTTTGAAATTATAGACAGGCACAGCTGAAACTTCAAGAATCTTAACGCCACAACTCACCAACAGATGGCATTGCGGGGAAAAATTAAAAAAAAAATGAGTCCTAGTGGGTCCTGGATGCACCGTGTATACATGTTCATTGTGTATGGTGTGTTCTACATTGTGCAGTGGTTTGACGTAGATTTTCTGGGGACAATGGTGGTGTACTCCTATTGAGTTTGGTGTGGAAGGAGAAGGGGATTGGAAGAAGGGGTTAGATATATGTTATGAGTGTGCGTATATGTGTTGAAAGGGGGGGATGTTATTAATTGAGATTATTTATTATAATGTCGAAGTTAGGAGTATGTGTATCTGTGTGTGTGTGTGTGTTGTTCATTTGTAGTTCCCTTTTGCTCAAGTCATATGTATAAAATCGTTCAAGTGTATTAAGTAAATGGCCTTTCTTTGACGTCTGTGTCACCTCCATGGTCTCTTCGATTGTACTATATGCATGGCCTGTGTCTAGTACATGTTGAGTATATTTTGACATGTTTCTGTTCATTCTTATGGCTTGAATATGTTCTCTATATTGATCTTTGAACATATGCCCTGTCTGCCCAATGTCTCTAATATCTCAACATGTGCTAGACACAGGCCATGCAACAAGATCTATGTGACATACATGTCCAATTCTACACTGTACCAGAATACCCCTCCTCTCCTCCTTAAAATAAATTTTAGTTGGCATACAGATCCCTAACCCTACATATAGGTGTTAATACCTTATATACTTCTAACATACCTTTAATGTGTTTTACTAATATTTCAACATTTTATATATAATACACCTTTATTCTGTCTTTTATTATTATTATTATTTTTGTTATTCTTAATCATGGATTTGTTATTTTAATTATACACTAATCCGAGGCAAAGTTTTTTTGTTAATTTTGAATACGACGCATTGCACCAATAAGGATCCGTATTGGTATTTCAGTAGCTATACGTATACCTGCCTGATGATGATCACGTATGACCAAAACATGTCGCAGTAAATGAAGATCTAAATGTAATACTGAAATATTTGTTGTGTTCACGGTAGCATAGTTCCTACATATTGTATACTGTCTGAGACACAACAGGATGCAATCAATGAAAATAAGTTGATTTTACTGTCAGCAACTTCCTGTGAAAGGGCTGCTGCCATGCAGCTGGAACTGTTAGCACACATTGTTTACATCTTTTAACATTTTACTCGTCATCATAGAAGATGAAGAAAGCAGTCTTCAGGGATTTGGCACCGTGTATATGTGGTGTTAACCGACGTTTCGGAGGAACGTATCGCCTCCATCTTCAGGGTAGAAGGGAAAATATAAGAAATCCGCAAGCGAAGAGACTGTGAGAACTGGTAAAAGCAGACCGGTGTTGGAAATATACACAGCTATGTGAGAGCAGAGAAGGAAGGGGGGAAGGGCAAGTATAGAAGTGAAATCAGTAGTGTGGGAGGGGGGG
>NW_019732862.1:2975-31155 GCF_002891405.2 Cryptotermes secundus | reverse complement strand
GTTCTCACGGTCTCTTCACTTGCGGATTTCTTATATTTTTCCTTCTACCCTGAAGATGGAGGCGATACGTTCCTCCGAACCGTCGGTTAACACCACATATACACGGTGCCAAATCCCAGAAGACTGCTTTCTTAATAGTCACCACCGTGAAAGCCTCAAATCTTACATCATAAAAGATGTTCAGAATGTTTGCCCTCTGCTGTGAGACATCTCTGAATTCTTTTAAACAGATTTCGGGAAAGCTGTTGCAATTCACATTACTTAATGCTGTAAATTGCTTCACGAATATTCAGTTTTAGAGCTTCCAGGTCTCCTTCGAGATTTCCCTACAAATACAAATCAAGGGGTTTAGATCTTGGGATCTAGGGGGCCACAAACCCTTGCCAATAATTCTGTTATCCCTATTTAGTGCCCAAAACACTGCATAATGCTGAGATAGTTTCATTAGAAGTAAAAGTAAAATATAAAGTAAAGCTATCCCTGTAACAGGCCATGAAGGCCCATGGGGTTGTGAGACGTTGAGGGTCCCACATTATCTAGATGTTCGGCTCAAAGATGGCAGTAAGGTTGTCAGCCTTATGCACCGGCCTCACTTTACTCCCCAGGGAAATTATTTATTTAATTCCTGGTACTCCTTTCTGTTAGAGGCTGAGTGAACCCCAGGGCCATAGTGCGGCCGGAAGGATTAGGTCAATTGAAAAAATCCAGTGACCTCATCAGTATTTGAACCCACGACCTTCCGACTTGTAGCATAGTGCCTTAATACTACGCTACCACGTGCCCCCACCTTGCCTAAAATAACCGAATCTTTCTTCTGCAGGTGCCAAATTAAAAATGGATTAAGTATTTCATTAACATATTGTTGCGCATCAAGAGTTCCTTCATAAGATATCAGTCCAGTGATACGGTTTGCTCTAATCAAACACCATATGCCTACAGGGTTTGTCCGAAAAGTAATGTCAGTGATTTTATTGTGAAGTGACTATACGTCGCAGCGCGCTCAGACCGGTTGGGATCGGTGGAGGGGGAAGTCATCTTATGAACGCGTGGTCACTTAGTTGTCTCCGAACTTCCTGAGAGTGACAAAAGGCTTTTCCGTGAAACTCGTTTTTGTCTCCCATGCAAGCTGCAATGCAGCACTCCTTGGAACAAAGGATTGCCATGAAGTTTAGTGTGAAACTTGGCAATTCTGCAGTGGAAACTTTTCCCATGATAAATGCGGCCTTTGGTGATGATTGTTTGTCGGAACGTCAGGTCTACCGGTGGCACAAGGACTTTATAGAAGGCTGTGAAGAGGTTGGCGATGAAGCCTGCACTGGACGGCCATCAACAAGCACCACCGACGAAAATGTGACTCGTGTGAGAGAACTTTAGAACTCAGACCATCGTTTGAGTGTTTGTTTAATGGCACAGACATTAAACATTCCAAAAAGTACCGTTCACAAGATTGTGACGAACAATCTGCAGATGCAAAAAGTGTGCGCAAATTTGGTGCCAAAAGTGTTAACGGATGACCAAAAATCGCGCAGAGTTGAAATGTGCAAAGAACTTTTGGACTTGTGTGAATGTGACCCTCACATTTTAGACAGTGTCATGACAGGTGACGAGACTTGGGTGTTTGAATACGACCCCGAAACAAAAAGGCAAAGTGCTGAGTGGCACACCTCGGCATCCCCTCACCCCAAGAAGGCCAGAATGATCAAGTCAAAGGTTAAGGTCATGCTCATTGTGTTCTTTGACATCAGGGGGCTCGTCCACCATGAGTTTGTACCACATGGTACAACCATCAATGCCAAATTCTACGTGGAAGTGCTAAAGAGACTCAAACGAATTGTATATTGCATCCGGCCTGACATCGCGGACGATTGGAAACTTTACCATTACAATGCGTCATCCCACACCACCTTCTTCGTGACCCGCTTCCTGACCAATTCAAAGGTGCCAACGGTTCCCCAGCCGCCCTACAGTCCTGATGTGGCTCCCCCAGACTTCTTTTTGTTTCTGCGCTTGAAAACTCTCATGAAAGGACATCATTTTGGGACAGTTGACGAAGTCAAAGAGGCTTGCACCAAGGCTCTAAAGGACATTCCGGAGGAGATCTACCATGACGCCTTTGATGCCTGGAAATCTCGCTGGAAGCGATGTATCGATGCAGAAGGAGCCTATTTTGAAGCCTTTTAATGTGTTGTACTGATCTAATCAATAAATGTTTTTTAATCGACTCACTGACATTACTTTTCAGACAAACCCTGTATCTTTTGGTCATAAAGGGAAAGTTGAATTAGGGCATGAGGATTTTCACTACTCCAACACCTGTTGTTTTGCGAGTTAACATATCCCGAGAGATTAAAATTAGCCTCATCTGTGAAAAATGTTGGCTTAGAATCAATAAATCTGTCATGCAGATGATTGATAACCCAATTACAAAACATCACTCCTTTTTCATAATCCACAGGTTTCATTTCAGGAACAACAGCAAATTAATCCAGACGAATATGCAACGGTTTAGTTGCTTTCCACACACTACCTACAGAAACACAGCTTTGTTGTATTAACCTTTATCGGACGAACGTCATCATATGATGTCGTTAAAAGTTAGGGCAGCTGGCTGAACGTCATCATATGATGTCGCGGATTTCATGCATGTAAGGTTTTTCTTTTAAATTAAATTAAAAATATAAATTGTTGTTCTATTTACATGATTTTTGGTCACCACCTTTATAAGGAGACAGCCTTCCTTCCTGCATGATCTAATGTAACCTAGCGACGTCATATGACGTTAAAAGTAAGGACAAATTGCCGAACGACATCATATGATGTCGCGCATTCCACACATTTAAAGATTTTTTTAAAATTAAATTTAAAATATAAATTGCTGTTCTATTAACATGATTTTTGGTCACAACCTTTATAAGGTGACAGACAGCCTTCCCTCCTGCGTCATCTAATGTAATCTACCGACGTCATATGGCCGAACGACCTCATATGATTTCGCACATTGCACGCGTGTAAAGATTTTTTTAAAATTAAATTTAAAATTAAATTTTTGCTCTACTTACGTGATATATGTTCACCATCTTCATGAGGAAACAGCCTTCCCTCCTGCGTCATCTATGGTAATGTGGCCTTCGTATGGTACTGCTGAAAACATTCCGAAATGCAGAGTCCGACGTTGCAGCTTACGCACTTCGTACAAACGCTAGACCACTTCCCACGCGAAGAGAACACATGACACCTCAGTTGCGATTTAGAGGAAGCAGGCCAGTGATGTCGAGCTGCAGTGATATTTATCCCCGCAGCTACACCGGAATAATTATCCACACCTCTCCAGCGACACTGGTCTGGCGGTCCTCAAGTTGCCGATGAAGGTGATGACCCTTCGTCTGCAGAATCAGAACTCCAACTTTCCTCGCCACTCTCAGAATCGGTTGAATAGCAGTCCGAATCTGTGTCATTGAACAGCTGTTTCTCAATTTCAGCATCTTCCATACGACGTCGTCGTGTGGCCATGGTGAACTATACGGCTCTCTAGCAGTGAATCTCTCTGTGCTTAGACCACAACCAGAAGCCATAAATCATAACCTCGAGCCCACACATACAAAAATCTCATTCACGTCTTGGCTGAACCCAATATCTGCTTCAAACATGCTACATGATGTCATGGATGGCTAACCTTATATTGCGATGTTTCAAAATCGTTACAAACACAATGGTTTGACTGCAATGAATGAATGAATGAATGACCGATCTGGCAACACCATATTCCGAGAATTAACTGCTGTGTCTTTCTAACATGTTACACAGAGAGCGATTTCAGATGCCTACAGTCGTGCGTACCGACATATCCCATATGATAAATAAGCTTCAACAAGAGACACCATTGAATGTGAGGTCGCCACAAGGACTTACACTGCTAAAATGCATGGTGCAGAAAATGTATGAATTTCGGGAAATTTTTTTTGGGAATCAGTGTAAAATTTTTTTACAGATATTAAAATCTGTAAATTAGAATATCTGATTCTATATTCTTTCTAGATTAAAGGAGCGTTCATTTCGTTCATTTATCATAAAAAATGTAGAAATCACACCATTTTTAGAAACATGCTTACAATTTCATTGTCTAGAAGGGCGGGCATTTAAATAAACTCCGTCCAGCTGCCCCTCCTGGAAATTAAATGGCCCATCCGATAAAGGTTAATCTACAAAAATGTTTTTGAGTAGAATTTTCTAATCGATGACAGATGTCATCAAGTTTTTCCTTGATTAAAACACAGTTTCTTTTTAATAGCTTTCTGTCAATTAAAATACTATGGGTTCAAACTTTCTTCACTAATTTGGAAATTTTATCTCCAGATGGGTAAGTTATTTCGGAAAATTTACAGTGAAATTTTCTCCTGCATGATATGTTTGAGTTTTTTCACATAACAGTCATAAATGAAAACTCTTTGTTCTAAATTGTATCTCACATGAGCCATAAAGACGCAGTACAGAGCATTATACAACAAAGCTTTTGTAACACTGACTTACTCTTCAGGTCATTATCGAATGAATGACCTTCAGTTTGCCCTGCACTCCCACAGTGTGTGCCAAGAACATGTACTGGAAACTCTGGGGACATCTGATAAGCCTGCACAATTGAACACAATGTATAATATAAACTGAACATACTCTAAATGTTTCAGAATTAATGATTACATGTACATTTCAGTAACATTACAGAATTAGACTCACAAAATGCAGTAGTGTTGCAAGCCAAATCTGCAAAGAGAATTGGCATTCAAATATGGAAAGAAAGTTGTTTTTAAAACATGAAAGATTTACATTAATTTACATTCATGAATGTAAGATAAATTCCAGCTATGCTATATATTGTCTTGTGACACAAAAATGATGCAAATATACATGTGCAGAATGGTTACTACTCAGAGTGATCTGGAAGAGCTTTATTTGACACGTCCATTGGAAGAGAATCTCCCTTTCCAGTTTTGTCAGTTGCTGCATTTTTTTTAATTCTCATAGTGGGGGGTGAAGTCCAGCTGGGTCCACTCGGCACGTCATCTACTGACTGGCCTATCCCTGATGATTATGATGATGGAGAATTTGGTGGAATGAAGATTGGCAGGGGAAACCAAAGTACTCAGAGAAAACCTACCCCAGTGCCACTTTGTCCACCACAAATCCCACTTGACCAGACTTGTGCTCGAACCCAGGCCGCCGTGGTGGGAAGCCAGCGACTAACCGCTTGAGCTATGGCGCGGCCTAAACAGTTGCTGCATGCTCACATCAATTGGAAATGAAGTTATATAGCACCACGTTGCCTCAAATGCAGCAGGTTGCTGTTCACTTAAATCTTAGTCACCCCCCCCCACCTCACTTGCAGCATCACAAATATCAACACTCAGCAACACTGGTGTCATAACATAATTATTATATTTAAATTCTGTGAAAGTGGCTGCCTGATTCAACACCTTCCGGTTTTCTTTCCCTCTATTCTCATCATGCTCTTGATAAAATTGACAACTGCAAACCCAGCTTCACTGAAGCAGTGCTGTGTAGAGTTAGAAGTCACTGAACTCCATGTAGGGGCTGTAGCGCATTCTTCTTCAGTTTTTAATTGTCTAATGCAGCAGTAGTTTTCTCACAAGGGCTTTCCTGTACTTTGCTTCATTCGGTTCAAGATGCCCAAGTCGAGAGGCTGCAGCACACTGGTGCAATCCACAGGCAGGAATATAACCTTTACATTCCTTAGAAATTATATATTTCGTGGATGAGCTGCACATTTGCCTATGCGTACTCACCTTCCTCCCAGCAGACCCCATTTTTGTATCACATCCCTTTAAAAAGTCTGAATGTATTGTGACATGTTGACCCCTACCTCCCCAGCTGCACGTAGCGGTAATGTAGCGCTCGCGTAATAGGCGAGTAATCACCCCGCAACTCTAACCGCGGTGATGTCACGAGCGGAGCCGAAGTGAGCCGAGCGGAGCCGACGTTAGGCGAGTCCCCGCAACCTTGAAGCTATGCAAAGCGAGTCAACAGCGGTGATGTCACCGAGGGATATCGCGGTTGCTGGGCAGCAGTGAACAACTCCGGACAGCGTGGCTAGCAACACGGCACCAGACGACAATGGTCCGGACCGAGGCTACATAAGGAGCAGCGAAGGCTATTCACAGTCAGTCCTGGAGCTACCGCCGAGTGAGTCCTCGAGCTACCTCCGAGTTAGTTCCGAGTTAGCCAGCAACCAGTCAGTTGTATTGTGGCATTTGGAGTGTAATACTTGTGATACTGCAGATAGCAGTAATTCTAAAACTGTCAATTGTGTTATTGTAAGTGCGAATGTGAAATAAAATTCGCTATATAAAATACGGCGTGAAGTTATTTGTCGCGTTATACGACCAACGCGCGACAACTGATGTCAAGTGGGATTTGGACTTACACACGTGACCGACGAGATACGATCTCAAGACACGTGACAATTTGGTGTCAGAATTTTTACGAACTTAAACACGCCTGACAAACAATTGGATTATTGTGCATCGAGTATTTGACCGCTACAAAATGGAGAAACAAGGTCTTCAACTAATAATCGAAATGCTGGCGAAGGCAGATGCCGATAGAAAGGAAGAAAGGAAGGCGAAGAAGGAAGAAAGGAAGGCAGAGAAGGAAGAAATGCTGAAAGAGATGAGGGCCTGGCGAGAAAAAGCAGATGCCGACTGAGTGCGGTTTGAAGACAGAATGGACGCCAACATGAGATCCTACCAAGAAATGGAGGCCAATAGAAAAAAAGACAGAGAACATTTCCTGGCGAGATTAGAATTCAATCAAGAAAAGGCAGATAGCATGCTGATGAAATTAGACGCCGACTTCAATGCCTGGCAGGAAGAGACGTTGGCCTGCCCAGTGGACACGATACCTGCGACGGCACAACAAGAAGAGGTTCCCATAGTGATACCGGTCAGAGTGACGATGGCCTGCCAAGAAAGGGAGGCACGTCCAGAAGAAGAAGAGCCGACTTCAGCGAACAGGAAACCTGAGGCGGCAGAACTACGAGAGGTACCCGTACAAGACGCCGAAGTAATGCCGGAGAACTGAAGAATAAAAGGCGCAGGGACCGTCATCAACGAAATATGAAGAATTCGACACGGGAAAGTTGTGAACCCCAGAATAAATTAGCAGCAGGGTGTCCCGCTCTGCAAGAGTGGCATGGCGCAAGAGGAACATCTTCAGGAAACCTTGGACCCGAGGAGATCATGCGTCCCGGATAAAGTTGGCTGCCATCTGCAGGAAGATATCCCGTCGCGCGACAGTGGCACGACGTTGGAGAAATGACTTCAAGAAGGAATCTCACCAGGGAACCTTCGGATGCTGAAGTGAGCCGAGCGGAGCCGACGTTAGCCGAGTCCCCGCAACCTTGAAGCTATGCTAAGTGAGCCAACAGCGGTGACGTCACCGAGGGATATCGCGGCTGCTAGGCAGCAGTCAACAATTCCGGACAGCGTGGCTAGCAACACGGCACCAGACGACAATGGTCCGGACCGAGGCTACATAAGGAGCAGCGAAGGCTATTCACAGTCAGTCCTGGAGCTACCGCCGAGTGAGTCCTCGAACTACCTCCGAGTTAGTTCCGAGTTAGCCAGCAACCAGTCAGTTGTGTTGTGGCATTTGGAGTGTAATACTTGTGATACTGCAGATAGCAGTAATTCTAAAACTGTCAATTGTGTGATTGTAAGTGCGAATGTGAAATAAAATTCGCTATATAAAATACGGCGTGAAGTTATTTGTCGCGTTATACGACCAACGCGCGACAGTATTGTTGTTATGTATGCTTTGTTGTTGGGTGCATACCGGTATGGCAGTTGGTTTTATGTTTTTAATCACCTTGGCTTGGCATATTTACCTATTGCAAAGGTTTTAAATTCTCACTATCATCAAAATCACAAAAAAGCAGTGTGGTCAGTCTCTCTTTACTTTTTTTTCCTCCCTGTCATGGTTCCCATTTCATTTATACTGAATATGTTCCTTGGTTCATAATCATGCATAAGATTTGGCCAGGATTCCTTCAAATGTTCTGGTTTCTTCATCCACACTACTACTTTCACCATGCAGAAACTAACAAGTTACGTGGTGTGTTCAAAAAGTATCGAACCTTTGGTCTGCAGAAATACATTTATTGATTTGGAGGTACAAAACCCTAATCCCCTTCAAACTAGTCTCCTTGGTAATGCACACACTTCTCCCAGCGCTTCCACCATTGTTGGAAACACTTCTGGAACGCGTCTTTTGGAATGGTGATCAGCCAGGCCATCACATTCCGCATGATGTCTCCTCTTGACTCAAATTGGGTTCCTTTCAGCGGCATTTTCAGCTTGGGAAATAGCCAAAAGTCACACGGAGCCATGTCGGGGGAGTAGGGAGCCTGACGAACCACAGGGATGTTGTGTTTGGCGACGAACGTCTGAATCAGATGCGCAGAATGGGCGGGTGCGTTATCATGATGGGGCTGCCAAGTTTTTGCTGCCCACAGATCCAGTCGTTCGCGCTGCACAGCATCACAGAGATGATGAAGGACCTCTTGGTAATATTCCTTTGTGATGGTTTGGCCTTGTGGTGCGTACTCATGATGCACATCCCCACGGGAGTCGAAGAAAACGGCCAACATGACCTTGACATTGCTGTGGACCTGCCATGCTCTTTTTGGCCTCGGAGATGTTGGATGTTTCCACTGTGACAACTGCATCTTGGTTTCCGGGTTGTAGCCATAAATCCACGACTCATTGCCTGTGATCACGGTGTTCAGAAAGTTGGGGTTACTGTTTGCATTGTCCAGCATGTCCTGTGCGATTTCCAGATGGCGCTGCTTCTGCTCCATTGTTAGCAGTTTTGGTATGAATTACGCAGACCCTCTCCTCATCCCCAAATCCTTCGTAAAAATTGAATGTACCGATCCACTGCTTACCCCTATCTCGTTCGCAAGTTCTTGGACTGTGATACGACGGTCCTCCATGACCAAAGTCCGCACTTGTTCAACGACATTCTCATTTTGGCTTGTTGAGGGTCTGCCTGAACGCGGTTCACTGTCCACTGATGTGCGGCCATCTTTGAAGCGGTTGTACCACTCCTTTATCCGTGAGTTGCTCATGGCATCGTCCTCAAAAGCCTGTTAAATCTTGCGAATGGTTTCCACTTGGGTATCGCCAAGCTTTTGTCAAAATTTGATGCAATATCGCTGCTCATTTTATTCGGTCATTTTACACCTTACTGGAATCTGACGAGCGCTCACTACACGTCTTCACTCATAGGCTGACTGCCAGCGACCAACGCTTTCTGCGGGCGGGGAAAAAATTCACTACTGCGCATGAATGTCCCCTCCACATCTCTACCGAAGGGAGCCTCCTGCGCTTCATTGGTTTATGCAGGAAAAAAGAAGGTTCGATACTTTTTGAACACACCATGTATGTCTTGGCACTCTTGTCCATCCATCCATTTGAGACTTTAAAGTTCCAGTTTTCAGCCTCAAGATGATGGTAGTGGCTTTCTCCTGTAACACAGGCCCATTTATTGGAAATTCTTCAGAACTCATATGTTGGAACTACTGCAGTAATAAGGTTTCAAGTTTTCAGTTTGCTGACTTTTTGCTCCCCCACCCCCATTTCTCAGAATGTGACCCATATCAACTTGTCATCTTCAACAGTTGAAGCTTTCCATAGACTTATGTTACTTAATGACCATGGCGGTAGCACAAAACCCTTCACGATTTCATTTTGTGACACAGCTTGATTTCTTGGCCAGCTAAATAATTTTCACTTTTTCGCTTATCATTATCTTCTTTCTCTTCAAACAACATGAACATTCATTACTTCAAAATCACTTCCATAAAACTATGACACTTGAAAAGAACATGAAGGAACAAACATTAAGACTTTCGTTTGATACAAGGATGAACTAAGAATGGATGGAGGGCCGTGCCATAGCTCAAGTGGTTAGTTGCTGGCTTCTCACTGTGGCGGCCCAGGTTTGGTCCCGAGTCTGGTCAGGTAGGATTTGTGGTGGAGAAAGTGGCACTGGTGCATGTTTTCTCCGAGTACTTCGGTTTCCCCTGCCAATCTTCATTCCACCAAAGTCTCCATCATCATATTTACCCGGGGCAGGCTACAATTGGCCAATCAGTGGTCACTGTGCCGGGTGGACCCAGTTGGACTCCACCTCACACTAAGCGAAAAAAAAAAAAGAATGGATGGAGACAGCTGCACTGTATTGCTTGTTTTGCAGGTGATCATATAGAAATATGCAAGGTTGAACAAGCAAAAGTTTCACTTCAGTTCTAACACAAGATTTGAAACATGCACAGGAATCAAAGTTTCATGCGTAAGTCAGGAAACGCTAAATTGGGGAAGCTCTGGCTGGAACCACAAAAAAAACGTACATTAAATGTAGGAAAACGTAAATGTGAGTCCCTTAAATCAGAGTTTCACTTTGTAATTTATATAGTTTACTCTCAGGTGTATATACAAAAGGATATGTTAATTGCAGCGTGCCCACATTCCACAATCCATCATGGATGTCCTGCTAGGCAATAAAAGGCCCCATTTAGAAGAATATGATGTCAGGATGGAAGCTGTAAGTATCAGTCTTACAATCAGTATTCTCTGATTCTGCACGTAAATTTTCCAGTAAAATGTTGATAAAACGGACGTTAACTTTTAGTTTAACAAAATCAAAGTTTTCTCTGTGTTTTTAAGCTTCAGTGGAAATATCATACACAGGACTGTTTTTAACTAAAGGTATTACTGCAATTATTATTTATCACTATCTCTGGAGACAACACTAGCTCTGTCAGTTGGGCCCAACTCAGTAGGATTTTATGTGAAGATGGAAACAATAAAATCCCTGAAACATGTTTTAAATAAAAAAACATGATGGGTAATGTCCAGAACCATAATAATTGTAGTAATGTACCTTTGTCACAAACTTTTAGATCTTATTTGAAGGCATTATTCAGTTCAATTCAATTCGTCTTTATTTACATGCAAACTTAACCTTTAACATCCGAAGTGCCCCGATCGGTCCAGTGGTGAGTATGGTCGTCGTGGCCGAAGTACTCCGATTTGGGCAGTCGGGCATTTAAACTCTGCTAGCGGAAGCATGCACACCCTCCGCTAATAGAAGCATATGCACAATCCCAAATATTTATTGTTAAATATAGTAAAATTCAATATACATACTTTTTTGTTGTTATCTGCTTGATGTATATACAGGCTACAACCCCCATGTCATATAACTGAGTCTCACCTTTATGTAATACTCCTTGAAGCATGCGAGAGCACAGTCTCATGCCACATATCTTGCATTGCCTTTCAATTTCATCATCATCATCCAACAAGATTTTGTTACCATTGTATGATAGAAGGAATCTATAATATTCAAATTCACTATGACGTCACAGAAAACTGAATGCACTCTGTATCTCAGCTGCGATACAAGTGTTTGTTTGCAACCATGCAAAGGGCAATATTATGTTGCTGCTGCAATGGCAGGGCTTGGCCCACTGAATTGGCAAACAACAAATATACTCTGTAGCCTTTGTAGAAAGGTCATGTTTTCACTCCTTTAGTCAAAAGACTGGGATATCTGAAAGGTGTTACAAGGACTTGAAACTTGCCAGCAGAGAACCAAATGACTTATTGCTTCCAGCTGGTTTATGGCACTAGAGAATGCAAAGATATGAGGGACAGTCAAATGAAAATGGGTCAGAAGCCTAAACATATTAAAGAACATTTCTTACCTCAAAAGTAATCTCCAAAACTGTTAATACATTTATCCCACTGGGAGATAAGGTGGTCAGTCCCATCCTTGAAAAAGCTTTGAAGCACTTCCTGAACCAAATCTCTGTAGCGCATTCCTCACACAGTTGGCAGTGTGGGGGCGCGCATTATCATGAAGAAGGATAATGCCATTCGATAGCATTCCAGGGCGTTTTGACTTTGTGGCACATCTCAGTTTCTGCAAAGTGTCTTCATAGCGCTGTGCACTGATTGTGACCCAATGCTCAAGAAATTCGACAAGCAGTGGGCCCTTGCAGTCAAAGAAGGACGTCGTCATCACTTTACTGGAACTTGTGTGTATGGCTTTGGATTTCTTCAGTGGGGGAGAATTAACGTGTTTCCACCGTTGGCTCTGCCGTTTGCTCTCGGGTTCAAAATGGTGGCACCAAGTTTCGTCCCCAGTGACAATATGGGGTAGAAAAGCATACTCTTCCTCGTGGTATCATTGCAAGTGACCCAGTGATGCAGCCATTCTCTGAGTCTTCTGTTCCTCCTTGAGTTGATGTGGAACCCATTGTGTGCAGATTTTGCGGTACAGCAGGTGTTTTGTCACAATGGCGTGTACAGAACCGTGACTTATTACCATCAAAAGACTAATTTCTTCCACAGTAATCCGTCAGTTTGTCTGGATATGACCATCCAACGCAGCAGTACATCAGGAGTGATGATACGATGAGCCTGTTCTGGGTACACATTACCTTGCAGTAACGCACGTCCCTCTCGGAATCTCTTATGCCACGCCAGCACACGTGAACGTGACATGCTGTGTTCACTGTAAAGAACAGACATGCGATGATGAATTTCTTGTCCTCCTACTCCTTCAGCAGTCAAAAAGCGCACTACACTTCGCTATTCTTCTTTACTCGCCTCCATTACTGATGTTGGAGGACCACATGTAGTGCTAACCTTACTTCCAGCACAATAAAAAAACGACTAGTGTGCAAGGGTACATTGTCACTGCTTTCCCGGCTCCCCACCAGATGTTCGTACCGTAAGCAAATTCCAGTGTTACCAACTTGCGCGGCGCTGTGTGAGTTATGTGTAGTGACCCGTTTTCATTTGACTGCCCCTTGTATTTCAAGTGTTACAAGCAGGAGTGATTTTATAATGCAGAACTACTATGTGAAGAAGTGGGAAACCATTTTTACTGTATGCATCATAATTAAAAGTAAAAAAAAAAAGTAGTTTATAACTTCTTGTCTACATGTTTTCAAATCTTACATTATAATAAGCGACACTGTGTTCTTTGCTAATACAAACAAAGTTAATGCCATTCATTTATCATGAAAATTGTATAAGATACAGCATTTTCAAATACAGTGCAAGTGCCCTAACAGGAACAGGCATTTAAACATGCACCAACAGCAGGCATTTAAATAAACTCCAGCCAGCTCAAGCTACCACTGTTTCAAAAGCCCAGCATTTAAAGGTTAACGGCACAGAGTCCAATTACAAAGTTAGCACGAGTACATAGAAAGACACAAAAATAACTAAGAAACAAAATACAAAATAAGACAGTCTATATAATGGCAATAAATTAATAATAATTCCAAGAAAAATTAAAGTTAGTATTAACAGATGAGAAAAATAAAATAAGTACATTTCCAGTGGTTATGCCATTATGTGGCAAGAAAGGACAATACACATACTTCACACATAGAAGTTAATAACAATAATGATATTGTAACATGTTTTGCTACTGAAGACGCAGTTCAGATCGTTAATTGGTTTATTTAACAACCTACAAGTCGTAATTACAAATACTTATAACACTGTTGCGGGTTTAGAAAATTTACAAACCCCACACAATAATCTCTTCAGTAGTCTTCACGTATTTATAATGCAGGAGCTATACAAATGTAACTGAATTACACACTCCCAGTATCATCTCAGTTATCACCAACTATCGCTGATTGTCACATATAAACTCTTCTTATCATGGCTGCTAGACTTATAACGTCTTCTTCACCTTCACAATTCACTCGCTGCAACTGAACTCGGTGACTGCTAGACCTCAGCTGTCTTCGGTGGCTGCTACATTTTAACTCTCTCCTTACGCATTACAGTTTCCCTTATAAACCCTCAGTTGGACAATGGAAACCCACATCGCTTCACTGTTGCGTAAATGCCGTGTTTACAGGCATTGCTGGGCAACGCTGGCAAGAGTTGTTTATTGCTGTGTAGTAACCGCAGTGTCCCCTATTATGTCACCATGGAGGAGGGGTGTTCACCGAGTGTTGCATAATGATGGAAGGAGTGGGGGTATGTGATGTCACTTGCGAGACTGCAGAGTTCACGTGACCCCTACTTCCTGTTGCACCATCCACGTCACAATATTAATAACAGTTATAGCATATTATGAAGAACAACTGAGAATGTTCCTGGCTCCAAATATCTCAGCATCCCTGCAAACAACATTAGCAGCTGATGCGCATCTAGCAGAAGGACAGTCTTTACACGAGGAGCCGACATTGAACAATGCAAAGTCTCTGACATACTGAGCAGGAACTCAGAGACCAACAATGTCCAAAATGGAAGGACAGAATTTCAAACCAAAGTAAAATTGAGTAAGAAAGAGAGCACTGAGGCAGTGCCTCCTAATATGTAGAGTGTGCTATTTGAACTCCTCCAGAGCAAGAGAATGAAAGTAATGAACTTCAGGAAAGAAATGATTAAAACAGAGGACCACAAACTTGTCCTGGATGCATTCCAACTTGTTGGCATTAGTTAACATAAATCAGTTCTAGACTAGAGACGCATATTCAATCTTAGATCTAACTAATGCGGTGTACAGTCTGAGCATACAGTCTAGAGAAGAGGAATTGAAAGTAATGTTATGAATTAGACCCAATAGCTTAATACAATGAGAGAAAATATACTTGACAAGGTCATGGAAATGAAATTTAGCATCAGGTCCTTTATAGAGTCGGTCTGGGTTATAAAGAATTGGCAAAGTTTATAATTATAGATCCGTATATTGGTTTTCCTGCCGGTCACGGTAGCTGAGCGGTCTAAGGCATGTACTGTCTTTGCTCGCTTGGAAACTGGGATCATGGGTTCGAATCCCACTCAGGGCATGGATGTTTAGTTTGTGTGTGTGCGTTTTTCTGCATTTGCATACAGGTAGAGGCCTTGTGACGAGCTGGTCACCTGCCCAAAGAGTCCTACCGAATGTGTAAGATCTAGAAAAACCGAAGTGAACAGAGAAGTTCATGGAGGTAGGCCTAGGCCCACTGGGGCTGTATTGCCAAAAAAAAAATGTTGATTTTCCTGGAGAAGGATATAACTTTAGTTTTACTGATGTTGAGTTTCATGCAGTTAGCAATGCACCAACCTTGTGTAGAGTTAATGTCAGACTGAAGAAGATATCAGTCCTGAGGAGATCTAATGGGTCGGTAAATTTTGATATCATCAGCAAAATGTAGATATTTAGAGTGGACAACTGCATCACATATGTCATTAATAAACACATTGAAGAGGAGAAGTCCCAGGACAAATCTCTGAGGAATACCAGAGAGAACTTCAAAAGGCAAGGAAAGAACACCAGAAACACAGACCTGAGATTTCTGGTTGGATAGGTAACTGCGAAACCAGTTGACATAGCCACCATATAGCCCAAAAACACTTAAGTTTATGAAGAAGAAGAGGATGTGGGCAAGGTTGAGTGCATTGCTTAGATCAAAATAAATGGTATCAGCTTATCTCTGACAGCTGACTAAAGGGGAAATAATATCAACGTAAGTTACAAAATTGGTGCTGCTGATAAGAAGTAAAATAAAATTTCTGATTGTAAAATAGACTGGGTGAACTAAGTTTTTACAGATGCAATTTGTACCTGGTAACAGAGCCACTGATCATGCTCAAATTTGTTCAGAAGTTTATTTCATTATTGTACCAAGAAGCTTAAACAATTTTAATACAGTAAAAATGAATATTCTCTATGGTGAATAAAAGAAATGGAAGTGGTATAGTCATGATAAATGTTATTACTCTTTCTCATTTCTAAAAGACAGGAGTAAGATCATATCACATCTTGGTCAGAGTAGAAAAGATATTAAAAAAATCTTATTTATGCTCATGTATGAACTAAACATTTTGCTTTAAAGAAAACTAGTAGTTATTATATGATCATTTTAACACCAATTACAAGGAAGTTGTGATGATTTCCAGAAGCAGTAAATATTGTGGATGCACAGACTTCAGTTTGGAAAGACAGTGAATACCATTGATTAACGGTTGTTGGTGTTCGGAAGAAATTGAAGAGTGTTGTTATTGTTTTTGCTGTCCTCTGTATATTCAGTCAGTGCATAATAAATAGCAAGCTTAGCATGCTTGTGAAGACATATTCAGAAACAATTTCTTTTGTTCATAATGGTTACTTACATTTAACTGTTCTTAACTTCCTGGTTATATATTCTGACATTCAGAACACAATTTTTATGGGTAGGCTATTTAAAGAAAATAGTACTCTCAGAATAAAAATGGAGACTGAATTTGGAATTTCACACATATGACATTTTAGTGCACTACTTATAACTACTCATACACAAAACTGAGTGGCCATAAAATAAATAAGTATGAGAATACATCATGCAATAATCTAGTATAAGCTGTAGTTTTTTCACCACATGCTTCACGGGAACATCTTGAAACCTGCACATATGTTCCATGTTCCATGTAGAATGGAACTTTTCTAAATGACAGAAAAGTAGAATTACTGTATTCTAAGTTAAGATGAAACATGATATGAAGTCTTTCACTACACACAGTAAACCAATAAAATATACAGTATTTAAGTGATCAATTAAATCATTAATCGAAAGATAGGTCACCAAGAGGAATGTGCTTATAGTAATATTTTTGAGGCACTATTTGGGAAACAAGATAGTTTACTCATATGCACATGATATAAAAGTTGTTCACACCCATGCCTTACTTACTCATGGAGCTGAGCCCTTCTGGAGGAGCTGCCAATTCTGCAGCTAGTCCACTGGTCCTTGTCCTGAACCAGATCTATCCAATCCATACCATCCCATCCTATCTCTCTAAGATCCATTCTAATATTGTCCACCAACCTATGCCTTGGTCTTCCCTGTGGTCTCTTTCCTTCTGGCTTTCCCACCAATATCCTTATTCTATATGCATTCCTCGTCTCCATTCGTGCTACATGACCTGCCCACCTCATCCTCCTCGACTTGATCATTCTAATTATACTTGGAGAAGAGTACAAGTTATGAAGCTCCTCATGCAGTTTTCTCCAACCTCCTGTCACTTCATCTCTCTTCGGTCCAAATATTCTGCTCAACACCCTGTTCTCAAACACCCTCAGTCTATGTTCCTCCCTTAATGTCAGAGACCAAGTTAACACTCATACAGAACCGCAGGCAAAATTATAGTTTTGTATATTCTAATTTTTATGTTTTTGGACAACAGAGGAGAAGACAAAAGGTTCTGGACTGAATGATAGCAAGCATTACCTGAGTTCAATCGCCTCTTAATTTCCTCCTGAATCAGGTTTTGATCTGTTATCGTTGTTCCCAAATATCTGAACTGTGCCACATTTTCAAAACATCTGTTTCCTATCTTTATATCATGATTTTGCCCTGCATTTTGGTGATGAGAGAGTAACATATACGTAGTTTTCTCTGTATTTACTTCTAGACAAACTTCCTTACTTGCGTCAATTGAAGTTTGTGTGTTTTTCTTTATGGTATCTACATTATCACCCAGTAGATTCACATCATCAGCATAGCCCAACAGATAATGTGTCCCATTTAATTTCAGTCTGACCTGGTTTCCCTGGACCTTCCTAATGGCAAATTCTAAAGCAAAGTTGAAAAGGAGTGCGATAAAGCATCTCCTTGTTTTAGACCATTCTGAATAGGAAATTTATCAGACAAATGTTTACCTACATGGACTTTACTCTGCGTTTTCTTTAAACACATTTTAATCAACCTATCTAGTTTCTTGGGTATCCCAAACTCTATTAGAATATTGTACAATACTTCCCTCCTAACTGAATCATAGGCTTTCTTGAAGTCTATGAAGAGCTGATGTACTGTCTCATTTTACTCCCATTTTTTCTCCAATATCTGATGAATGCAAAAGATCTCATGTGTAGTTGATCTGTTACATCGAAACCCACACTGATGATCCCCAATAATTTCATCTATATATGTACTTAACCTTGAAAGAAGAATATTGAACAAAATTTTATAAGAAGTTGATAGCAGTGATATCCCCTGATAATTACTATAGTCAGTTTTATCACCCTTCTTGTGCACTGGTACAATAATACGAGTAGATGCCTTCCACTGATCAGGAAATTTTTCCTTATGCCAAATACAAGTTATGAGATTGTGGATCTTAGAATGTAATATATCTCCTCCTGCTTGAATAAGTTCTGCCAGAATTTGCTCACTACCTGGCGATTTGTACCGTTTCAATTTTGCAATAGCACTTTCAACCTCAAAATGACTAGGATCAGGTATTAACGGTTCATCTGTATCGATTTCTGTCTGCCTAACAGCACTGACCCTATGTACATTCAATAACTGAGAGAAGTAGTTCGTCCACCTATTCAAAATGTTGTGGGAATCTGCAAGCAGATCACCATTCTCATCCTTCACCAAGTTACTGCTAGGCTGGTAACCCCTCTTAAAGTCATTTATTCCTCTATACAGGTCTCTAATGTTCTTGTTCTTACTGTTTATTGCAAGCTCATCAATTTTGTCTTTCAGATATTTCCCCTTTTTGATCCTGAAATGGCTGCTGGTTTCACGTCCTGTATTGTTCTGATTAACCCCATTTAACTCGCTTGGATCCTGTAACCATTGCAATTTGGCCTGCTTTCTTTGATCTAATAATTTTGAGCATCCTTCGTCGAACCATGGCTTATGCTTCTTCAGTTCGTAATACCCTAGACTCTCTTTGGCAGACATTTTTATATTCTCTCTGATAGTTTCCCAAGCTTTATTAACATCCACCTCAGTTTCCAAGTTTTCCAAAGCTGTGAATGTATTTGAGATTTCAACACAATACTGCTCTTTACCCTCTACCTCATTTAATATCTTGAGATTGAACCTCTCCATGTGAACTGTGCGTGTTGTTTGTTTGCTCACTGCCAGTGTTTCCCTCACCTTGCCACCACCAGGTAGTGGCCAGTATCACAGAGTGCTGCCTTGAATGATCGAACATCAAGTATACTTGAGTGCCGTCTCCTGTCTATCAAAATATTGTCTATATGATTGTGTATCTTCCCATCAGGAGATGTCCAAGTAAATTTATGGATGTTTTAGTGTGGTAAAGTTTACAACTCTGACTCCATTATCCTTACTAATTTCATGCAAACTCTCATTCCCAATTGCTGGTTTGAAAATGTCTTCCCTCCCTACTTTGGCGTTGAAATCTTCTCTAACAAAATTTTCATAGGGTACTTCAGGAATTTGTCAAAGACATGTTCTAGTTCTTCATAGAATCTATCCTTTATGCCATCAGTCTTATCTTCTGTTGGTGCATGAACATTCATAACAATAATATCACACCAGCGACCTTTTAGTATTATATATGACATCCTATCACTAACGAACTCTTAACTCTTAACTGCTGATATGATTCTCTTATGTACGAGAAAACCTGTACCTAATTCATGACTTTCATTCCCCTTTCCATGGAAAAATGTATAGTCTCCTGCTGGTGTGATGCCACCTCCATCCCATCTGACTTCCTATACTCCTGCTAAATCTAACTTATATTTTAACACTTCGCGGACCGGTGATTTAAATATTTAAATCACCCTGGGGACCGTCGTTTTTAAACCTACTACCCTAACTTGTGCACTGTTCACTTTAAAAATTAATATAAAATCTCCTAATTAGTTTTATGAACTAAAATTTTTGGAGAAAACTTACCAGAGCTCCTAGAAGTGCTTCAGAGTGTGATATTTCTGGAAACATTCCCCTCTGTGAAGAGGCATGACGCAGAACTTGCAGATGTAGGAAGCCTTGCTTCGCTTCTTGTGCACAGTGCACACACGGCACCACCTAGAACAGGGGTCGGGGAACTTTTTTACTTATTACCCCAAAATATATTTATTTACGCTGACGTTACCCTCTTGATTTGAAAGAGAGAAAATCATTGATTATTCAAATTCAAGTGGTTTATTGAATCTATTTATATGGAGAATACAATTATAAATATAAAAAGTATAAAAGAAATGCGATAAAGTACGAGAAATTAATATCCTCATTATGGAACAAAAGGATTTCTTAAACAAAATTTTTCCACTTCAGGTTTTGGAGAAATGATGTTGTTTCATTTTTGATACAATAACATCAAAATTGGGACATTTTGATGTCAGAGCAATTTGCATACTGTCTTCGGGGTCCAATCGATTTCTCTGCTTTGTTTTTATGTTCAGTAGAGTGAAAAATCCTTGTTCGCAAAGGTAGGTTGTTGCAAAGGGCAGCAACTTTTTTACTGCCTCCTCATGTGCAATTTTGAAAGCATTTGCAGCTCTTGACATCCAAAAATATGACAGATCTGCTTTGTTTTCAAATTCAGTACGTGGTTCATTATTGGATCGAAGTTCAAGAAGTGCCTATGCCAAACCTTGAGGCTCTTCTGGTACATCAGCAATTTCACATTTAAAGGGATCTACAACCCAACTGACATTGTGTGAATCAAGATCTGGAAAGTAATCATCGAACTGCTTTTTGAGTTTGGTAAGATGCCTTATAACTGTGTCCTTGATGTCGTCAAAAGTAATATTTTCACAATCTTCCAAAAACAAAGCCAACCTTGAAAAGGCAGCAGTCTTGTTTTGTTCTGCTTTCTGTCTCCAATATAAAATGTTTGATCCAAACGCTGAAATCTTTTCTCTGGCTGAAATTATATTGATGTTTTTTCCTTGCAATTCTTTGTTCAATGCATTCACATACTCAAAAATGTCGGCTAAATATGCGAGATGTGCAACCCACGAGGAGTTTGTAAACTTATCTGCGAGAACATGCTTTTGATCAACCATAAAAATTTCAAGTTCAGTCTTGAGAACCCACACTCGGTTCAGAACATTTCCACGTGACAGCCACTTCACTTCTGTATGATAAAGTAGGTCTATATATTTAGCCTCCCCATCTGTACATAATTCACGAAATAGTCGCGTGTTTAGTACATGTTCTTTGACGACATTGACAACGTTGATAACATCATGCATGACGGCTTCCAGTGCAGGTTCCAAACGTTTCACAAGCAGTGCCTGGCGATGGATCATACAGTGGTTAACTTCAGTTTTTGGATTTTTCTCTCTCGCCAAAGCCGAAAAACCACTAACATGACCCAACATAGCTGGAGCTCCATCAACAGACAAAGCAATGCAGTCTTCCCACAGCGTTATTAAAGTATTCATTAATTTTACTGAAGACATCAATTCCACGAGATCGCAACTCGAGGGGAGAACAAAACAACAACTCCTCTTCAGTTGCATGTAAACCTTTGTAGCGAACATACACCATCAGCTGCGAATTACTACTGACATCTGTAGTTTCATCAAGCTGAATAGCAAAGCATTTACTCCCTTTTATTGAAGAAATAACTTGTTCCCTCACATTTTCTGCTAAAATAGAAATTCTTTCTTTCACAACTTTTGCAGACAAGGGCACTGAATTTAGTTTCGCAGCTTCTTTCTGACCACACATAATCTCTGCCATTTTCAAAGCTGCTGGTTTAACCAATTGCTCACCAATAGTATGTGGTTTCTTGTTTCAGGCAATCAACCAGGCCACTTCAAAGCTGGCCTTTGATGCTGAACGTTGATCGAATGTACTTCTCAAGTTGCTGTTCAGTCTTTGTTTTTTGACAGACATTTCCAAATTTACAAAGTATTCCCGCGGTTTGGAAGACAGGTGTGGGTGCAAATTATTCAAGTGTTTCTTCAATTGACTCTTTTTGAAAGATTCTGCAGTCAGTACTTTCAAACAGACAACACACTGTGGTTTCATTATTCCTTTGTCTTCTAGTTGTGTAAACCCATAATTGAGGAACTCTTCCTGGTATATTCGTTTTCTAGTTGATGTCATCTGAGGGGTAAAAAAGACAGTGATTCAAAAAGGTTTAACCCTTCAGCACACGTGTTTCTTATAGTTACACGAGGACACACGTAATGTGGAGGAAACCTCCGCATGTACAATATGTGTAAGTCAGTACTGGAGGCCGCGCCATAGCTCAGGCGGTTAGTTGCACATGTACTATAACACGAAATTACCGATTCAGTGTGACACGATCAAACTGCTACTACTGCACATAAATGATAGTGCGTCGGTTTCATGAAAAACTTCATTTCGCTTGCTTATTAAATAATGAATGAATGAATTTATTGATAGTAAATCCTTGCTAACAAGACACTATCTTACCTTGATCGTCGAAGTTTTTGAGCATAAGATAAAACAATAGGTGACTAGGCCAAAAGACGTGCGCTTCTGCTGGCTGCCGAGCCAGAACTACCGCTATCGTCCACAACATGCTGGGTGCGTTTATCTATAGAAGTGCTTAGTGATGACGTCACACTGCCATGCTGGACTCTTAAACAATTTCCATAGCAGCCGTTGTTATGGATGGTTATATGCCGGAAGAAAAATTTCTGTCATAACAAGGAACGCGTTTTTTTATATAATTTCATTTATGTCTATTGAGTCCTCATTACCCCCAAGAATTTCATTTTTACCCCACTTGGGGTAATTTACCCCGGTTCGCCAACCACTGGCCTAGAAGGATACTTCCCCGTCGATTTTTCGCTCATCACAATTTTCACGAGAGTATATTTCCGCATATAACCCGAGAGCCACCCAGGGTGGTCCATATGAGGCCTCTGTGGGGTGGGAGTAGATGGTCCCGGTCCTACTACGTCTGTGTCTGACGCAGTTTCTGCCGCCACCGTGAGGTCTGTAGCCCAGGATTTTGCCACATTCTTGAGAAAAGTCTTGTATTTCAAAGTTGAATTTTCGTTTAGCTCTTTGAAAACCAAAAATGAATTGAAAAGGGCACAATTTATAAGCCACAAGGCAACTTTCTTCATCCATTTTACTGTTTTCCTAAGAAGGGAATAATAGGCCAAGTATTGGTCGGCTCTATCAACTCCCTTCATGAACATGTACTGAGAAATACAAAGAGGCTTCTTCACTTGCCTGCGTCATCTTTGAACATTGACCATGCTCGAATTGTGAATAGTGGAAATCATATTCACAACGCGAGTATCCCTCCAGGACTGAAGAAGAATATCCCCCTTCCTCCTGAATGTGGCATCACCACGTTTCATGGATTTACATTCCTCTTTCAGATCTGGAGGAAGGCCTCTGTTCACCCTAAATGTACCACAAATACGTACTTTCCTTGAAAGTAGGTATTCTGCAGTTGCCACATTGTTATAAAAATTATCTTGATAAACGTGATAATTTTGATCCAGATAGGGATCCAAAATGGAAAAAATAGTTTCTTGCGATTTCTTACCTTCACTGGAATAAATTTCTAAATTTCCAATGTAGCCTGTAATGCTTTCCATGACTACATGAACAAGTAGGCCATACTTTGTGAGTTTCCCAGGATTATACGTTCGAAAACGAAGCCTTCCCCTCCAAGGAATCACAGATTCATCCAAAGACAGTTGCTGCTCTGGCTTATAAACTGTCTGAAATTTCTCAACGAAAAAGTCTAATAAGGGCTGAATTTTGAAAAACCTGCCCATTGATTGTGGTTGCAGTTCATTATTATTGAAATGCAAACACCACCATATCTGTTCAAATCTCTTACAACTCATGAATTTGCCGAAAATGGGAATTTCTAAAAATGGATCAGTGGACCAATAGTCTTTCAAATTATCCCTCTTTGTAAACCCCATTAGAATGATTATTGCCAAAATTTTTTCATTTCTGCTGAAGTGACATCCACCCACTTCAACACCTTATAGGCACTGTCGTACGCCTCACGGTGTTGGAGATAGTGTCTGTTGGTTTCCTGACACAACATGTCAAAGAAACTATCTCCAGAAAACAGTTCAGCTACACTTGCATAGGGTCCGATGGCATTTGTCTCACTCCTGGATCACCAGTATACTTTCCCAAAGTGGGTGTTTTGTCCACTTCACCCCATATTGCTGTCCCCACCATGCTAGCACTCGCACTTTCATTGGAGCTCTCACTGTCACTTTCACTTTCCCTTCTGGTCACAATATTTTGGGGGCCCCTGTCACTGCCACTGACACTGCCCTCACTATCAGAAGAGGAAGCAGTTGGCAAGTCAGATAACTCATCGGAGATCAAATCACAGATTTCTTCTTCTCCGAGAGCTCTTCGACTTGAACAAAGGGACTTTTCTTTAGAGTGAGAGGGGAATAGAGAGTGGTCACGTTGCTGGCTCGGAAAACGAACATTCCGAAGGTCAGCTACGCAGTACTTTTACAGACACATGGCCACCAAAGCGAGGAATAGTGTGTTGCAACATAACGTGTCCTAAAAGCCTAAATCTAGGCAACCGGTCTGCCACGTTTAAAACCCAAATGCCTAGGCCTAGGCGTCCGGTTCGCGAAGTGTTAAGATTTCCTTTGCCACTGCCCTGAATGAACCTGCCCTATACAAACTTCGTACATTCCAAGTGCCAAATCTCATATCCTATTTCATTAACCTAAGTCATTTATCCAAAGAATCCATCCAAGTCCGAGGCTTTGTGTTCATTTTTGTAACATAATGATTTTTTACAGTGAGGAGTTGTTAGCCCCATGCCCAACCCCCAAGTTGGAGGGCCACCCCTTGTTGGCTGTTCGCGACTGTTTATTCAGTATATTTGCAGCTTCCCTCCAAAACTGGAGGCTGTCTCCTCCATCCGCAACCTGAGGATGTGCCATGCTTTGGCGACAGGGACCCACCTAACATGGTCCCACCCATACCTAATGTTCAAAATAAAAAAAGATCAGTGAATTTCCAAGAGGCGCATTGTCTTGTATTTCCCATTTTCTCTGAGATGCACCCTTTGGAAAAAATTTGTCAGGATGGACAGACATTATGTATATTAACTAGCACTCCATATATATATACGTTGTGCGTTCAAGTTCTAAGGTCTCCGATTTTTTTTCTCACACAATAATCATACAAAAAATTTGAAACTTCTGTCACTTTTCAACGTAATCTCCCTGCAGCCGTACACATTTTTCACAGCGTCGACGCCATGATTCCATGGCCGCTGTGAACGCTTATGTAGGAGTCTGTTTTGACCACTGGAAAATTGCTGATGCAATAGCGGATTGTAAAACGGCATCCATGTCTCATCCATTGTCACAGTTGATGAAAAGAAAGTCCCATTCATGCCTTCATCATTGCCATGCGTGCAGCCTTGTGGTCATCTGCCAAAATTCGTGGAACCCACCTGGAGGACACTTTCCGCATTCGCAGGTCTTCATGCAGGATTTTGTGCAGATCCCACGGAAATGCCAACTTTGGAGGCGATGTTTTCCACACTCAATCGGCGATCCTCCAAAACAACTTTCTCAACTCGCTCGACCATGTTGTCAGACCGGCTGGTGCGAGGCCGAGATTGTTTTGGTTTGTTGCCACACGATGTTCGGCCTTCTTTGAACTGTCGCACCCACGAGCGCACATTTTTCACATTCATGACACAATCACCACATGTCTCACTCAACTGGCGATGAATTTCAATGGGTGTCGCACCACGCAAGTGGAGAAAACGAATGATTACTCACTGTTCTTGTAACGAAAACGTCGCCATTTTAAGTATCAAAAACACTCCTCACTCTCACTGCTACCACTAGAGTTGTGTGTGCCGTAGAGTACTGCCATCTCTGTCACACATTCACAAAGAGTGCACACGTATTTTAAACTAAACTGCATGTGTCCATCTGCTCCCAGTCCTGAGAAAAAAAATCGGAGACCTTAGAACTTCAACGCCCCTTGTATATGCACAAGGGGGTCCAAAAAAAATGTACTCACTCTCTGATAGTCAATATCTTTGGAACAAAATGACATGTAGTTACAATTCTTGTGCGGTAGTGTAGTGTAATGTTTTCTCAACAGATAGTGAAGGTCACATGAGTCACGTGAGTGTCATGTCGCATGCGCACTGCGAGCAGAAGACAGCAGCAATAATGGCTGAAAGGTTGTTCTTTGAGCAACGCAGGGCTATATTGAAGTGGTACTGGAAGTACAAAAACGTTAAAGAAGTACAACGATGATGGCAGAATGAGTTTGAAATTCGGCCACCAACACATCGAACAATTGCCCATATTCGGGATAAATTTGAAGCCGACGGTACTGTTCATGATGTGCATAAGCAAAGATCTGGGCAACCATGGATAGTAACAAGTCCAGCTTCCAGTGCTGTGGTGTTGCAACACTTTACACGATCCACCGCAAAAATCTGTGAATCAGTGTGCTCGCAAAAGTGGGGTAAGCCGATCAAGTGTACGGCGAATTTTGAAGGCTGCAAAGATAGTGCTCCACCTCACTACCATCGAGATGTCAGGGCATACTTGGATGACACTCTACCTGGATAATGGATAGGTCGAAGAGGTGCTATTGAGTACCCACCACAGTCTCCAGACCTAACACCTCTTGACTTATACCTATGGGGAACCTTGAAGGATGATGTTTATGAACAATAGCCAGCTACACTGAACGTGCTACGAGAAACCATCGAAGTGTCACGTGCAGCCATCACACCAGACATACTGACAGCCGTAGTTCACTAAGCAGTTTGGCGGCATTAATGCTGTTTAGCCGCTGATGGTGGTCACTTCGAACACATACAGTGACTCTCTCTCTGTGTAAGAATTGTAACTACATGTCATTTTGTTCCAAAGATATTGACTGTCAAAGAGTGAGTACATTTTTTGGGCCCCTCTGTATGTATAGTGCTAGTTAACACATTGCGGACCGGTTGTTTTTTCTTTAGGGTGTGGCAGGAAATGAGTGTGATCATGTTACTGGCTAAGCTAGCAAACATTCCTGAGGTCAACTACGCAGTAGTTATGATGCAACGTGGCCACACAGCGAGATATAGTTGGTTGCAACATAACGCGACAGAAAAGGGCTAGTTGGCCCGCCCGGTCCTCAACGCTATAGAAACGTAGAGGGCCAATTGGCCCCTCTGGTCCTGAATGTGTTAACATCTCTAAATTCTTTTACTGACATGTATATTTTTTGTGCCTTCAGAACACATTTCTTTGTAATGATTGTCATAAAATACATCATTTTGTTTTCTTTGTCATTATGTTCCATAAAACATAGATCTTGCGGTGGAAACAGTGGGGGAAAAATTGACTTGGACTTGAATTCATGCATGTAACAGCAACATTAACCATTGTACTGTGGTTTTCTCCCCAAGAAGCACATTTTTATATATTCACCATTTTTTTCTGTGACGCCATTTGGGAGAAATTGAAGATACTATATCACAACATTGTATTATGTGTGAGACAATTATTATTTGGATCCATCAACACAGTTATTTGTATAAATACACTATATTCACTATATGCTATAAATTTGTTTCAGCCCTTTGGCCATCATTAGGTATTAACACAGTTTTAATGAAAAGACTACACAGGACATTACATCGGTATACGACAAGAAAATTATTCCCAAATAAAAACATTCACCTTTCTAGGGAGGAACAGCAGATAAACTAAAGGTGAATGTAAAATTGCATTAATATCTGATAATGGCTGAAACATGTAGTGCAGCAGATTTATAACATATGGCAGGATGCATACATATAATTGGAGCAAAATAATGAATAAAACTTTGGTAGAAACATGGTGGGACAGATGGAAGGATATGTGGCTATTATATGGATTGCTGCATTGCAGATGTCTCCATCTGAACTAACAATAGATATCCGAGATGAACCTGAAGAGATTCGATCTGAGCCAGCTCCCCCAGGAATGGACTGAGAGAGCAACCTCCAGGTATGTAATTTTTCAGCCACACTATTGTACCAACTAATCAGTTTTTGAGATCTGTAAGGAAAGCCTGTATCCAGTATCCTTCTGACCTTCCTTTGCCTCACTGATATTGGCTTCCTGAGTCTTGATGTTGTCTCATCATTGACAGAGTTGCTGTATACATCATCATCATCAGTAATCTGTCAAGACGACAGGTCCACAGTCTCTTTCAAAACAATTCCTCCACTTAATGCGATCTAGAGCTTTCTCCTTCAAATGACAGTATCCTCTTCTGTCCCCAAGGTCATCCAGCATCTTCTTACGTCTTCTTCCTCGTCTTCTTGTCACTTCTATCCGCCCATCTATCTTTCCTTCGATAGCTTCTTTTAGAAGGCAGTTTCTGCGTAAAACATGA
>NW_019732862.1:0-1388 GCF_002891405.2 Cryptotermes secundus | reverse complement strand
TTTTATATCGTTCCACTGCGCTTCAGCATTTCCGCTTTCACCTTCAATTGCACCGAGTTTCTCTTCTAGAGTCTCTTGCACGCTTTGTCTTTGAGCATATAACTTCTCCAAATCCCATCTGGGTCTGCGCTTTCGAAATCCTATAATTTTCTTCAACCTGGTTCGGAACTTGGCAACCAGCAAGTTGTGGTCAGAGTCAATGTCTGCCCCAGGAAGCGTCTTCACATCCTTCACACTGTTTCACACTGTTTCTGCTGTATACATTTAACATTAATTTATGGTGACCAAAATGAGAAATTTGGTACATCTCTGCCTCAGTCACATATCTTGGAAGGAGGAAAATGCCCTTAAAATAAACAGAAATACACACTTGGTGATCTTTGGCAACTTAAGCTACATTGTATATGACATTACTTTTGTACCAGTCCTTATACCTTCTATGCTACTGAAGTCAGTGTCCAGATCATTCTTATCCAGTGTGCACATGATGTAACAGTTGTAATGTAGAGGCTAACCTGAAGAACCCCCATCATAATAAGTACTTCCTTTCTGTTTCAGAATTGGTGTGTAATAGAGCCACAAGTGTTTGTGCTGCCAACAGCTGAGGGTATGAATTTACACGGATGTCACTGTTAAATTTGTAGTTATATAAAAATTGTATTAATAAAACTGCATTTACTGTGCTACACTGTTATGCTTAATTGTGCATATAGTCGGTCATTCTTTTAATGTTTGTCTACCTCCTAGCCTTCTGCTTCTGGTCCTGCATGAAAGCTACAGATACTTGCTTTTATCCATTTTTCAAATGGAAGTAGATTTTACACCAGCTGTTCTTTGTCGTCAACCAGATCCAAATAATTAAAAAGTTCACAGGATTAATTAAATGCACAGTGCGGTTGCATCTGATGCAAATTTGAAATCATGTGATATAAAAAAAATATTAGTAATAATAATGTGAACCAAGTTTGAAATAATGCAGAACATCCTTTGAGAAAACTTATTTTGAATTCTGCAAGGTCTTCAGGAACACATTCCTCACATAAAATACAACTGCACTGTACTTGAACACCAGTAATGAACAAGGTTCTAGCAGCAACCTGTCTTGAGTGACACCAAGCATAAGATTAACTCAACACTTTTGAGACCATGTGAAGATGTCTGAAGTGAACACTGAGGAATCAAAGGGGTTGGCAAAGTGGTAATGGTCTTGATTCATATTTGGGAGGTGCTTGGTGAATCTCAGCTAAGATGCTGGCTGTCCTGACAGTTTTCTCTGTAATTTTTCTTGATTCCACCAAAGCAAATGCCAGACACCTCTGTTGAAGCCATAACAACTTTTTCAGTCCCGTCGACGTCCATCCTGGCCTTCATTTCTTCTAGCCCGGTTT
>NW_019732861.1:44743-56289 GCF_002891405.2 Cryptotermes secundus | reverse complement strand
TGACGGCGGTCAGACATACGGCCGTTCAAGTGACCAGACTGCCGTCATAGCTAATACTACTAGGAAATATACATATGTATATTGTAACGTGTTGCGTTACTGATCGCACTTCTGACACCAATGTAACGTGTTTCAATTACGAATCTCGTCGGTCACGTGTGTAAGTCCAAATCCCACATCTGACACCAGTGTAACGTGTTGCGTTACTGGTCCAACTTCTGACACCAGTGTAACGTGTTCGTTACTGAATATTCCATAGAGATCGTTAACTTACGCTCATCACTGCGTCAAGTTCACTTTAACTAGTTTAATTATATTATTGGTTAAAAGTTCATGAATTAAAGTTCAATTTTATTATATTGATTGCACTTTTCACTTTTTGGAGGTCTCGCTGTTCTTCCGCGTCCTCTGATGTGCTGGATCTGTTACGCCGAAGAACAGCGAGACCTCTTGAACTGTTGCGCGTTCCGCTTGCTACGTCATGCATTTCTAAGTCTAGTTTTATTTTAAATTAGCGAACACGAATGAGCGACATGGCCTTCATTAAAGATGTTCTGTATGCCACTCTTTCCCTTATCGTATATACTGCGAATCGTGAGTCAGCGAGATTCTCATTAAGACTGCCGTCGTCTGGGATTCTTCTGCTGTTTAGTACACAGGTGTCAGCGTTTCGGAGGAACTTCTTGCCTGCTTTTTCAAGATACAATAGTGCTTGTGACCTCGTGTAGTTTAGTTTCGGAGGAATTTCCAGTCTTCTATGTTTGTTGCAGAAGAGCGGGGTGTCTCGAACTATGTGGAAACGTTTCGAGGCCTCCTTCTTAAGGGCAGAAAATCGGATGTTTGCCGTGCAGTCTGTTAGAAATCTGTATGGAGGAAATTGAACTCTCCATTTTTAGGGTTAAAATAAAAAATGACGCTGTGTAGTTTACCAAATTACAAACCTTTGTAGAAAAAAGGTGAAGTTGCCGGTGACGCTATATTGACTGCGCTTCTCGGGCTCCCTCAGTATTGATTTTAGGCCTCAGATTTCGTTTGAAAAGCTCTCGAACATTTCAATACATAGATCCATTATGAAACACATTAAGGACAGAAAGAATAATGAATTTTTCCGAGAGGTCGTTGATGGTGTTTTGGGAATATCCCACATATCATATTTATACAGCACCCACGTTCAAGCTCACTTTTCACCATTACGCGCTCTAACCAACCACGTTGCTTCCAACACTCACATTTCAGAGTCAAATCCTGAGTCATGTTGCAACTGACGGTCAGTCAGACGGTCTGAGTTGGTATCGAGCTCTAGCTGGGGTTCATGAAGAGATATTTGTTTTGAATGAAACTTACTGTCTGGTCTATGAGGGGCGCCCTCTCTGAGGAGAGGTCGGGTCTGTCATTTGTCAATCAGTCTTTATTAATAATTCTACTGTCTGTATTTACACACATTTACATTTACACACTTATTACTTACTTCTATGTACAATATATACAATACCTCTGTTATTCCAGGCTAGGTAAGGCAGAATATGCCCTTTTCTTCTAAGAATTATTAAAAACACGGCAGTCTAGTCATTTGAAGGGTCGAACGACTGACCGCCGCCAAGCCCCTTAAACATTCTGTGGCCGGTTTCACCTAGTCCGATGTTGCGAACATTCTCCTTCCCATGATTTTGAATGACTTCTGCCTGTTGCGAGCATTACTTTGTTATAAAGTCATATACGTACGGGATTAAGAATGCCATGTGCAAATCGCGGACCGGTGTGCGCCTCGGAAATTTGCCAATGGTGCGGAAAACCTTGTTTTGCAGGTGCTGCAATTTCACTAGATGAGTGTCTGCCGCAAACTCCCAGGCGGGATTAGCAGTAATTATTCATTGCGGATCTATTAAGAGCTTTATGGAGGGTCAGTTTAAGGTTAGCGCTAAAACGCTCACTTTTCAATAGGGAATACACACTAATGAATGTTCTGAAGGCCTTGGCTTCGATCATTTCTATGTGTAATCTCAAAGTAACTCTCTTATCGAAGATTACTCCTAGATACTTTGCACTCTTTACAAATGGATTATTTCTTACATTTAGAGTAAGACATGACTCAGGCGGTCGACGACCACGAAAGAAGTAAACCCCCCGAGTCTTATCTTCATTAATTTTTATATTCCAGCGCTCACACCAGGTCTCCATTGAGCTGAGACCGCGCTGGAGTTTTTTAACAATAAAACCCTCTTTGCGATCTATTGCATATAGACAAGTGACACCGCAAAAAGGGCCAAATGAATACCATGAGTTTGGGGGGCATCGTTAATATACTCGTACATGTTGAAAAGAGTGGGGGAAAGCACCGAACCTTGTGGCACTCCTGCTTTCATTTCCCTTGGCGTTTACATTTCGCCTTCAACAGAGACCCTGAATTGACGTTTAGATAGAAAGGACAAAATAAGCTTGGTCAAAGAGTTGGGGAATTCCAATTTTGATAACGTAGACAGCATGCCTGAGTGCCACGTGGTAGCAAAGGCTTTTTCGATATCCAAGAACTCTGCAGCAGTAGACATTTTATTATTGAAGTTAAGGGTCACGTGGTTCTCCTGACTCATACATTGCAATGTCGTGCTGTGACGTGCACGAAAACCAAACTGATTTGGGTTGAGCAGGCCTCTTTCTTCAATATGTTTACGGAGGAATTTCAAAATTACTTTTCCGAATAATTTTCCTGTCGTGGACAAGAGGCTGCTCGGACTTAAATTTTGAGGAAATTTTGGGTCTTTTCCCGGTTTAGGTAAAGTTATTATTTTTGTCTCCTTCCAAGTATTTGGAAAGTGAGAGAGCCGAAAACAGTGATTGAATAAGTGAGATAGGTGAACCAATAGTCGCCTTGGAAGGTGCCTGATGCATTCATTTTGGGTGCTGTCAATTCCACAGGCCTTTTGTAGTTTCAGGGAATTTATTAATTTCTGAACGTCACATGGTCTGATCCTTAGAGGCGGTTTTCATCCACGGCTTCCAGCAGAGCTTGAACTCTAGCCTCCACCCGCTGTTAATGGTTTTCGTTGCACAGGTCATGTGGCGTGAACTGAATTTCCAAACCGTTGACAATTTCGTTGGCTTTATCAGAAGTGTGAAATTTAAGGCCAGAAGAACCATGAATAGCAGTTGGTGCCCTTGGTCCGTCTCTATTTAAGAGAGATTTCGCAATAGGCCAAGTACTCTGAGGTGTGACGTCAGCGTTATTTATTTTTGTTTGACATCGTTCAATTGTCCTTTCCGGGCCATTCGTCTTATTGATTTGGTGATCCCATTGACTGCCGCTTTACACGCTGGATCCCTGGTTTCTTGCCACAGTTTTCGTAGCCTCTGTTTATATTTTATCAACTGATCTAGACCAGGAAGATCGTTATTTATGTCCGAAAGTGTAACTTTACTTGTCGACAGCCTACATGCCGAAGCAATAGAGGCGGCAAAGACGCGTGCCGCTTCATCGGCTTCTACCTCCCAATTAATTTCTAGTTTAGGTGATATTAACTCAGTGGCGAGCCTTTAAACCGCTCCCAATCTGTAAATTTTTCAATGGGTTCCGAAAGATGCCTAATTTTACCATGATCCAGTATGTGGAATACTATTGGTAGGTGATCTGAATCCAAAATATCAGAGACGATGATATCTGACACTCTGATATTTTTGTGAACCACAATGTCTAACACGTCACAATTTCCCGCAGGGGAATTATGAGTGGGGCACTGTGGTGCTGAAATTTCGAAATCTCTCCTATCAAATAAATCAACGAGTTTCAAGCCTGGGGGGTTTGAAACTCTGCTATTCCAAAATGGGTTCTTAGCATTTAAATCACCTGCCAAAATAGACTTACGTCTGAAGCTTAAGAGCTCAGTGATGTCAGCATCACTCCAGGCTTTGCCTGGAGATTTGTAAACAGCTGCAAACAGCAGTTCTCTATTACCAATTGGTATGCAGACCCCTGTCGCTTCTACTGAAACAAGGGGTGGTAGGTCTACATGGTTGTGGGGAATGCCTTTTCTTACTGCAACGGCAGTTCCACCCTTTCTGCCCGACTGTCGGTCGATTCTATAAGAGTGGTGATTTGGAATAAAGAACCTCTCATGAGGTTTCAGATGTGTCTCTGAAAACAGGGCCACATAGACGTGTAGATCTTTCACCTGTTTGCTGAGCTCATAGCGCTGCCTCCCAATGCAGTTCGGATTAAATTCTATGACTTTGAGGGGCCTATGAACACCAGTGGCCATTTCGTTTCATGGGGTTTAGCACACTCTTAGTAATGGCCATTATTTTTTCCTCCTCGGACACTGCACCACTGACCACTGTCATAATCTGCTGTACTACAGTCACCACTCTCAACATAATGTCGAGGGATGGACTGTTTACATGAGTAGCCTGAAGTGACTGACCTGTTTTATGTTTCTGTACAAGGACCGGGACTCTCGGTTTCGTGGCTGGTGGTGGAACTGCCACTGGAACTTGACGAGCCTGGGGTCGCTGCTCCTGCGATATGCTGCCTCGGATCGCCGCCGCGAAGGAGACCACAGGGATAACGATATTTGAAGAGAACACTCTTCCCGTAGTGGTCTTGGATGCCCTCTGCAAGTTCTTCCTCTGCTGCTCCTCCTTCGCGTGTCTGCAATCCCGATCTTTGGCGGGTTGTGGCTTCTCTCCTTCCTTCAGTTCGCAATATAAGCAAGCTGGAGTGGAGGGAGCGTTCTGTTTCTCAGGGCACTCCTTGTGCAGGTGGCCACCCCAGTATCACATGCAACGTGGAGGTTGCTCACTATTAGCCCAGACGTGGACAATTTGTTGGCAGTTGTGACACTGCGTAAGGGCACTCTGTGCTCTATATGCCTCGGCCCGGATTGAAATGTGGCAAAGGCATTGTAGTTTGAAGATTTCTTGTGATTTTGCGTTCCTGGGTTGGGTAATAAGGAAGAGAGGAAGGTTTCTGTTTATCCTTTCTTCTGAAGGCGACCGTCGAGTGGTTGTCATCTGTTTGACGTTAGCCACATCAAATCCCAGGGTCACCAATCCATCAGAAATATCCTCCGCCTGTGTATTGTGAGAGAGGTGACGGATTAAAGCCTTTATGGGTTTTAGGGGATTGGGAAAGTTAGTAAGAGAGGAAATTTTGTTGTTTGATAGATGGGACGTGACTGCTTCAAAATTCACCTTGCTTTTGGTGAAAAATCTGGTCCAGTTTCTGGTACTGCGGAACTCATAGTCGCCTTTGACCACATTTTTCAATTGCTTCTGCAACTGATTGAGGTTCACTGTGGACGTGAGAATTATTGGGAGGGCCCTGCCTGCTTTACCTGAGGTTTCCTCCTCCAGCGTAGTGTCTTCTGCACCAGAAGTGTCCGTTTCCATCATTGCCTCCCTGAGGGGGGCGAAGTAGTTTTTGGTGGCAACCTCTCTTTTGGGGTTCCTTTCGACGGCTGCCGTGGGTTTCTTTGGAGTCGGTGCTGATGCAGAGCTCTGCAAATGTTGCTCCTCAATCACGCTATGTATAAAAGGCTGAGCTCATTGCTCGCCAATGTTCCAATCGATCCATCGATCAGGACAGAGAGTGAGACAGTAGGATCAGGTTGTGGACTTTGACTGGTCTTGAGCGTTAGGATTGATTAATTGAAATTCTGCAGGTGTGAGATTCGGAAGTTGCAGATCAGGAGATTAGTTGCAGAGGCGCTTACAGAAGGAGATTTTGATCTCTCTCAGCTGATAATAGACCTTGAGTGTATTCGACTCCAGCTTACCTGGTTAACTATTCTGCTACCAGGGAAGAGTGCGTGGCTAGGGCATCGGAGTTGGGGGCCGTCCCGTCTGCAACGGACTATCGAGCAGGCGAAATGACGGAGCCGACTTTTGTGAAACGCGGTGGAGTGCAAACGTGGTTTCCTTTGACAGGAAACACGTAAACTTAAGAAATAGTAATCCTGACCTACACGAAGATATCAAGTTACTGGTTAAAGGCTTACAGACAACAGGGTAGCTTATCAATACATCGCCATCAGTAAATGGAACCGGCACGGTATGGAATAAACTTATAACGAAATCCGAGGCCGAGGGGGCAGTGCTCTGTAAAAACCTCGACGGCAAAGCTGTCTTTACAGCCATGCTGCGCCTCTATGCTGGCATCCACAGGGATATGCGAGAGTCTCTCCTGCTGGAAGAAAGAGAAGATTCAGCCGAGGAATTTCGAAAGCAAAGGAGACGAAAGCGAAACTCCTCAGAAGAACAGACGGAAAAACCGAAGCTATCACCTAACCCCAGGGAACGTAGGATAAAGTACCATGGTGAAGTACCAACATAAAACTTCTTTTCGCCACTGAGAATATCGGGAATGGACGTGGAGGAGGCAGCCAAGAAGTCCGCAGAACAGCAGCCATCGAAAAACAAGCCAGGTAGGCCGCCTCCAATTTTACTAACCTCCACGACAAACCTGATGCAGTTGCAGAGGAAGGTCAAAGACCTATTCACGGGTAATTTCGAGTTCCGCAACACTAGGAGCGAGACTAGGAAATAGCGGACTTCTCAGCCATCAAAAATTTTCTAGAAAGTAAAAACCTAACATACTTTAGATACTATCCCAAATCTGAGAAACCGATCAAAGCTGTAATCCGTCACCTCCATCAAAATACTCCAATAGAAGATAAATCTGAAGGTCTGGTGATTCTGGGAATGACGTCATTAGCGTCAAACAAATGAGCAGTCGTCGGACGCCTCCAGAAGGAACAAATATCATTTACCATAACTTGTGCCTTGTCACACTTAATAGAACGGAGAAGTCCCAAGAAATCTTCTGACTGAACAACCTCTGCCACATTGCCATCAATGTAGAGACGTACAAAGCACAAAGAGGGCTTAAACAGGGCTACAAATGCCATAATTTCGGCCACGTTTGGGCTAACAGCAAACAAACCCCTCGTTGTTTGTGGTGCGCAGGTGAACACTTACACAAGGAGTGGCCAGAAAAGGAGAACTCTGCCTCCACCCCAGTATGCTGCAACTGTCGATTGGCGGATGGAGAAAATCCACATCCCTCCAATTATCGGGGTTGCAAACATGTCAAAAAAGAACAACAGTGAAGGAAGTTTCAGAGAACGTTCAAAACTAAGGGGAGGGTGTTCTCTTCAGCCATCGTCACTACAGGTGTCTCATTCGCGGCGGCGCACCTAGGCAGCAAATCGCGGGAGCAGCGACCCCAGGCTCGTCAAGTTCCAGTGGCAGTTCCACCACAAGCCACGAAACCGAGAGTCCCGGTCCTTGTACAGAAACATAAAACAGGTCAGTCACTTCAGGCTACTCATGTAAACAGTCCATCCCTCGACATTATGTTGAGAGTGGTGACTGTAGTACAGCAGATTATGACAGTGGTCAGTGGTGCAGTGTCCGAGGAGGAAAAAATAATGGCCATTACTAAGAGTGTGCTAAACCCCATGAAACGAAATGGCCACTGGTGTTCATAGGCCCCTCAAAGTCATAGAATTTAATCCGAACTGCATTGGGAGGCAGCGCTATGAGCTCAGCAAACAGGTGAAAGATCTACACGTCTATGTGGCCCTGTTTTCAGAGACACATCTGAAACCTCATGAGAGGTTCTTTATTCCAAATCACCACTCTTATAGAATCGACCGACAGTCGGGCAGAAAGGGTGGAACTGCCGTTGCAGTAAGAAAAGGCATTCCCCACAACCATGTAGACCTACCACCCCTTGTTTCAGTAGAAGCGACAGGGGTCTGCATACCAATTGGTAATAGAGAACTGCTGTTTGCAGCTGTTTACAAATCTCCAGGCAAAGCCTGGAGTGATGCTGACATCACTGAGCTCTTAAGCTTCAGACGTAAGTCTATTTTGGCAGGTGATTTAAATGCTAAGAACCCATTTTGGAATAGCAGAGTTTCAAACCCCCCAGGCTTGAAACTCGTTGATTTATTTGATAGGAGAGATTTCGAAATTTCAGCACCACAGTGCCCCACTCATAATTCCCCTGCGGGAAATTGTGACGTGTTAGACATTGTGGTTCACAAAAATATCAGAGTGTCAGATATCATCGTCTCTGATATTTTGGATTCAGATCACCTACCAATAGTATTCCACATACTGGATCATGGTAAAATTAGGCATCTTTCGGAACCCATTGAAAAATTTACAGATTGGGAGCGGTTTAAAGGCTCGCCACTGAGTTAATATCACCTAAACTAGAAATTAATTGGGAGGTAGAAGCCGATGAAGCGGCACGCGTCTTTGCCGCCTCTATTGCTTCGGCATGTAGGCTGTCGACAAGTAAAGTTACACTTTCGGACATAAATAACGATCTTCCTGGTCTAGATCAGTTGATAAAATATAAACAGAGGCTACGAAAACTGTGGCAAGAAACCAGGGATCCAGCGTGTAAAGCGGCAGTCAATGGGATCACCAAATCAATAAGACGAATGGCCCGGAAAGGACAATTGAACGATGTCAAACAAAAATAAATAACGCTGACGTCACACCTCAGAGTACTTGGCCTATTGCGAAATCTCTCTTAAATAGAGACGGACCAAGGGCACCAACTGCTATTCATGGTTCTTCTGGCCTTAAATTTCACACTTCTGATAAAGCCAACGAAATTGTCAACGGTTTGGAAATTCAGTTCACGCCACATGACCTGTGCAACGAAAACCATTAACAGCGGGTGGAGGCTAGAGTTCAAGCTCTGCTGGAAGCCGTGGATGAAAACCGCCTCTAAGGATCAGACCATGTGACGTTCAGAAATTAATAAATTCCCTGAAATTACAAAAGGCCTGTGGAATTGACAACACCCAAAATGAACGCCTCAGGCACCTTCCAAGGCGACTATTGGTTCACCTATCTCACTTATTCAATCACTGTTTTCAGCCCTCTCACTTTCCAAATACTTGGAAGGAGACAAAAACAATAACTTTACCTAAACCAAGAAAAGACCCAAAATTTAAGTCCGATCAGCCTCCTGTCCACGACAGGAAAATTATTCGAAAAAGTAATTTTGAAATTCCTCCGTAAACATATTGAGGAAAGAGGCCTGCTCAACCCAAAATCAGTTTGGTTTTCGTGCACGTCACAGCACGACATTGCAATGTATGAGGCTAGAGGACCGCGTGACCCTTAATTTCAACAATAAATTGTCTACGGTTGCAGTGTTCTTGGACACCGAAAAAGCCTTTGCTACCACGTGGCACTCATGCTTGCTGTTTAAGTTATCAAAATTGGAATTCCCCAACTCTTTGACCAAGCTTATTTTGTTCTTTCTATCTAAACGTCAATTCAGGGTCTCTGTTGAAGTCGAAATGTCAACGCCAAGGGAAATGCAAGCAGGGGTTCCACAAGGTTCGGTCCTTTCCCCCACTCTTTTCAACAGGTACGAGTATATTAATGGTGCCCCCAAACTCATGGTGTTCTTTTGGCCCTTTTTGCGGACGTCACCTATTTATATGCAACAGCTCGCAAAGAGGGTTTTATTGTTAGAAAACTCCAGTGCGGGCTCAGCTCAATGGAGACCTGGTGTGAGCGCTGGAATATAAAAATTAATGAAGATAAGATTCGAGGGGTCTATTTCTCTCGTGTTCTTCGACCGCCTGATTCTTGTCTTACTCTAAATGGAAGAAATATTCCATTTCTAAAGAGTGCAAAATATCTAGGAGTATTCTTCGATACGACAGTTACTTGGAGCTTACACATAGAAATGATCGAAGCCAAGGCCTTCAGAACATTCGTTAGAGTGTATTCCTTATTCAATTGTGAGCGATTGAGCGTTAACATTTAACTGACCCTCCATAAAGCTCTTATTAGATCCGTAACGACTTATGCTTGTCCCGTCTGGGATTTTGCGGCAGACACTCATCTAGTGAAATTGCAGCGCCTGCAAAACAAGGTTCTCCGCACCATTGGCAAATTTACGTTTCGCACACCGGTCCGCGATTTGCACATGTCATTCAAAATCCCGTACATTAATGACTTTATAACAAAATTATGCAGGCAACAAGCAGAAGTCATAAAAAATCACGAGAATGAGAATGTTCGCAACATCGGACAAGGTTGAACCCGCCACGGAATGTTTAAGAGGCTTGACGGCGGTCAGTCATTTGACACTTCAAATGACTAGGCTGCCGTGTTACCTAATAATACTAAGAAGAAAAGGGCATAATCTGCCTTACCTAGCCTGGAATAACAGAGTCCTTTTATATATTGTACATAGAAGTAAGTAATAAATGTGTATATGTAAATGTGTGTAAATGCAGACAGTGGATTTATTAATACAGACTGACTGACAAATGACAGACCCGACCTCTCCTCAGAGATGGCGGCCCTCATAGACCAGACAGTAAGTTTAATTCAAAAGAAATATCTCTTCATGAACCTCAGCTAGAGCTCGACACCAAGTCAGACAGTCCGACTGACCGTCATTTGCAACATGACTCAGTGTCACTCACTCGCCAGTGTTCAGTGTCAGTCAGTCAGTGACAGTCATCGACCACACCAGCCTGCAGTGACGACAGTTCGTACAGAGCGATCGGTCTTCGGAGTCATCTGCACTTCGCTGCGTCAAGGACGCCTGCCTGGAGTAGCCTGCGGTCATGCCCACTCACTGGGCAACTGACGCAGCTGCCGCCTCTCCAGCGACCACGCTCCGCAACAATAATTCTTCCAGCTACCACGCTCTGCCATCAGGCAACTTCCGACAACTGCCGCACTGAGACCAGGCAACTCTCGGCAACTGCCGCACTCCGGCCTCTCAACTCACTCAGCTGCCGTAACATTATTTCTACTGGCGCATGCAGCCCTACTTTATCTGCCAAACAACCCAGCCGAATGGCCCTTTTCAGGGCTTACAAACTTTCCGAAGTGGTTTGCCCATTGGAGTATCGACAAATCCAACAGTGCTATTTATATTACACTAAAAACCAAAACCAACGTCCAAATCTTAACACCCAATATTGAAGTAAAAAAAAAATCTGTTACGAATTTTTAATTTTCGTGAGAATGGCGACAAATGAATTTTCTTGTGGGGAAAAAATGATTATAAATATAAAATATGCCTAGGCAATGCCCAACCTTCCTAGGCGACATGATAAACAGGTTTGTTTGCAGATCCCTCTTCTGAGCAGCATTAGTACTACATATTCATCAGCCCGTTCAGTGCTCTGTCATCTCTGACCCCTTTGTGTCTTTAAGGTACCATGACGACCAAGAAAACGAGCGAACACAAGTGACCACAAACCCCACAAGTAGAACAAAGTCTTCGAATATTATCGGATATTAAGTTTATAACGTATATAGTGGGAGTGTGTAAGTTTTGGGTATTAATTACGGAATTAACAATCAAGTTCCTTCCGTCAAATGTGACACTTTTTTAAGTTTTCCACCTCGTCACCACCTGCCTTACATGTTTCGGCTCACCACGGAGCCATCATCAGAGGCATTTATAGTAGAAAAAGAAATCACCAACACACAAAACTTCACTTTGTCAAAGATAGCCACGTTCCAGTTAATTAAAATAATTACAAATAGTTAAAATT
>NW_019732861.1:33316-44730 GCF_002891405.2 Cryptotermes secundus | reverse complement strand
GAAAAACTTTTAGTGAACCGACACTCTGGGTAATTTTAACTATTTGTAATTATTTTAATTAACTGGAACGTGGCTATCTTTGACAAAGTGAAGTTCTGTGTGTTGGTGATTTCTTTTTCTACTATAAATGCCTCTGATGATGGCTCCGTGGTGAGCCGAAATATGTAAGGCAGGTGGTGACGAGGTGGAAAACTTAAAAAAGTGTCACATTTGACGGAAGGAACTTGATTGTTAATTTGTTAGTGTGACGGACCAGAATGAAAGACCTTAAATTACGGAATTATTAGGATCATTCGAGAGAAATTAAGTTTCCACATATTTTTACAAATTATGGTGTACGTGATATCATTCCACAGTTGCAAGTTCTAATTTGTATTCGGCTAAACTTCGCAACGCCCACTCTGATGATTCTGACGGTGATGTTACCAGTAGAATGCACATTTTCATTGTTTTATGCCCTTTCTTCCTTGTTATACATTCCAGCCCAACCTGTAAAGGAAGTCGTCAGAGCTGGTGGTCTATATTGAACTGGTTGAAGTTGCAGGGCACACAAACGCATTTTTGCTGCTCTACGATGTAAATTTGTAGCGTAGGAATACCCGCATTGTGACCCTGCGAGACGTTGGAGGCGACGAAAAGGGAAGGCTGAAGTCTGAGACAGTAAAATATGGTCGCAAGTACTAAGGGACTCTGACCCGACAAGGACTGCGCGGGCAAGGGTCAGTAACATATACAAAAGACAGACCTGTCCTCGTCAGAGAGGGCGCCCCACAGAAACAAGACCGTTTGCTGTTTATAGGAAGTAACTCCGTGCAGTCTGACAGCCAGTTATCCACGTTTTGGAAGCAAGAGGTTCTCTCAAAATGGGTGATCGAGCTGCCTTCAAAACTGAGCAACAATCTAATAGACTACACAACGTGTAATAAGACACCAAGCTTCAGTAATCTCTGCCGGCTTCTTCTGTGAGATCACAGTAGTCCAAGTTAGTGTGTGTTTGTTCACAATAATTAGTATGTTTCCTTACAGACTTGGGCAGGTATTGAAAGCAAGGTACTGGTATACTTTTTAGAAATATATAACTAAGATTCAAGGAAATGAATTCATTTGCCACCCACAAATAAAATAAAGTTTCAAGGTTATGAAAGATTCTGCATTCTCTTGCAACAGGAATGCCGAGAACTCTGCTACAGAGAGCTGAAGAAACATTTTCTGCTGTGACAGAAAGGATGGTGAGTGTTCTGTGCTTGTGTGCACAGACAATTTTATCATAATCAGTCAATTCTCATATCTTAGGAAACTAAACTTTTTATGCCGAGCTTATGTTAGTTTTCATGATCCATCTGGGGAGTTTACATGGTTCTTCATATTGTAACACTTTGCGTTATAATGTGGGAGAGGGACCAATTCAAAGAGAGTGATATGGGTATGTATGTATGTAAGGGGTGGGCCATAAAGACTGGCTCCGCGTTGCGACCTTCAAAGATCTATTGTGCTTCCCCTTGGATTAGCCCTTTATTAATCCTATACTTTTAATAAAGTGTAGGACCCTGCTTATGGGGGTGTCATAAAAGTCACAACTGACAAAATCTTAAATAAGCTATGGCCTCACAATTACACCAGATGTGTGCGGCTGATTCGTTTTCTTGTAGGCCCCTTTCACACGTTGGTTGTCCGTGAGTCCCAACTTGCAAGGCTGTCCTATCAGGTGGCAGTGTCCGGTAAGTAATCCCAGCACCCATCTTAGTTGATCTCTGTTTAATCTCAACAGATCCTTTGTTCTTCTGGCAGAGGGTCCTGCTATAAAACCCTTTGCCAGCCTGAGTCCAATTATGGATTCCCAGTATTTTTTATGATTTCTATCAGTCCAGCCCTGATTGCTCTTTTGGCAACTCCAATTGAGATGCTGCAAGCTGGTTCAGGTCCTATGAACAGCTGTTCAGATCATGATGTGGGTAGGTCATATAGCACGCATGTGAGAAGGAGAAATGCATACAAAAATTTTGACAGAAGACCTGAAAGAATGAGACCACTTGGGAGACAATCGTGAAGATGGATTTTGTTAAAGATACAATTATGGGTGTTTCAGACTGGGTTTGTTTGCATCTGGATGCAAAGTCATGATGAGCATGTGTTTACACAGTAATGAGCACTTACGTTCCATAAAGAGCAGATATGTATTGTCTGTACTTCCACGGAGACCATAGGTTTCTCAGGAAGGTCCCTGCATTTTGAACTTAACACTTCCTAAGATTGTGAAGTCTGTACAGAGCAGCTGCTATGGGTTACATGTAATGAGAAACAGCTACAGCAAGGAGAGCATATATTACTTCATGTGTGATGTTGTACAGCCATGACTGATAGAAGATGTGATGCCTTTACAGAACTGTACCAATTCAGAGAAAGTTTTAGTGGGTCCACATGGTGAGACATACCCAGCAAGTCATGATGCAAACCAGGCCATGAATATAAAAGCTGAGGAAGTCTCAGAGTCACAAGAGGAAGCGGATCTTGTGCAAGTAACAGTTCAGGAAGTAAAGGCTGAACCTGAGGTGAGCTGTATTCTTCTGTATGTCCACTCTTAGGCAGGTATCGCAGATAGGCAGGAATTCAAGTTGGAACAGCTCCACTGTGCTGCTGACTCGCCTTTGAAGGCCTTTTTCTGAAGTGTCTCTAGACCGTTATAGTTTGTTGAATGTATGCTGCTTGTGATGTACCACTTCTGTTTCCTTTTAAGCAGTTCTAATGCAGATGAAATCAAATTTTGCATAAATGGAACAGTGTTTTAGAGAAATTCTATAGCAGCAAAAATCCATAGGGTGTCGTAGAACTGGTCATAATTAGCTACTGGTGCACTTGTTAAAACCAAGAATTTAAATTACTAGAACTCCTGTGAGCTAATTCCAATGAATCCCACAATATATTTTTCATATGATGAAGGTTACAAAAGATTCTGCATTCTCTTGCGACAAGAGTGGCAAGAATTTTACTATATGGAGCTGAAGAAACATTTCTTGCTGTAAGAGAGAGTATTGTGTTTCATGCTTATGTGCACAGACAAGAGTTTTATTTTCATATATCAGTTCTCTTCATCAAAGAAACTAAATATTTTGTGACCCGCTTCTGTTTCTTTGCATAATGCATGTGGGGCATTCCTTACACTTGGATGATAACGGTTTGGGATATTATGTAGGAGAGCAATGAGTTCCAGGAGAGTGATGTGGTTAAGTCATGTAGTGCACATGCAACAGAGAGAAATGCATACAAAGTTTTGAAAACCTGAGAGAGGCAGACCCCATGGGAGACTTAAGTGCAGATGGATAGATGCTGTTAAGATAGATTTTAAATAAATAATTTGGAAGGGTTTGTACTGGGTCTGTTTGCCTTAGGATACAGAGCTGTGATGAGCATGTATGATCACAGTAATGAGCCCTTTCTGGCTTTCTCAACAATCCTGTATGCATTCCTCTTCTCCCCATGCCTGCTATAAGAGCTGCCCATCTCATCTTCCTTGACTTGATCATATAATTATGCTTGGTGAACGAAAGTTACAAGTTGTGGAGCTCTTCATTATGATGTTTTTAGGAACCAAAACAGCAGATATTTTCTGTACTGCTGCAGTGACTGTTAGTTCCTCAGGAAGGTCACTGAGCTATGAACCGAATACTTTCTAGTGATCATGATTTCTGTAGAGAAGAGCATCTGTACAAAACTGCTCTAATGAGTTGAATGTGACGAGAAAGAGCCATAGCAAGGAGAGCATGCGCTGTTTAATGTGTGGCGTTGTGCATCCATTTCTGAGAAGAATGTGATGGTTTTTACAGAACTGTACAAATTCGGAGAATGCTTTAGTGGGTCCATGTGCTGAGACATACCCAACACCTCATGATGCAGATCAGGCCATGAATGTAAAAGCTGAGGCAGTCTCAGATGCAGAAGAGGAAAAGGATCCTGTCCCAATAACATTTCCAGAAATAAAGGCCGAACCTGAGGTGAGCTGTATGTGCACCATTAGGCAGATGACACAAATGTGCAGAAATGCCGCTTGTCTGTCTGATATCTATCTCTGTGAACATGAAACAACTCTACTGCGCTGTTGACTAGATTCTGAAAGATTTTTTTTTTCCTGAAATATCTCTAGGCAACTGTAGTTTGTAGAATGTTGCTTGTGATGTACCAGTCCCATTTTCTGTTGAGCAGATCTAATATAGATGAAATGAAATACTGTATAAACTGAATGTTTGCGGTAAATTCTATACAGCTAAAATCCTTCACATTTTCTTTGTCTGTCCAGTCCACTAAGCAGTGCTTTGGTACTACATCATAGAGTTCCCAGGATCTATAAATGCTAAAGCGTATCATTTGTTTGTCTCCCATGCAATCTGTATTCATGTAATAACAGAGGTGTCACTATTTTGAGGATTTCTTATTGGATAACTAATGATTCTCTAAAGATCTGTGACAATATGTGACAAATTATAGACACGTGTTGCCTGTTATCTGACACCGTTGGAATTACCCCTGTACCTGCTGTCAGGTAATTGGTTGTCATGATATTTTTTTGTTGTTTTCTGTCAGACAGAAAGGTGACTGAACATTAGATATAAAGAATGTGTAAAAGGTGTAGAAAGCAATAGTGCTTAACTGGCATTGGCAACACATCCTAATACAAGGAGCGTTCCGTATATAATGCCTCCCAATTTCTTAATGAAAACTACAACAGATACAGAAAGCATAATAATGCAGTTAAATAGAGCAAGATTTCAGCTATTTACAGTTATTTTTCTGCATAATCGCCACCTTTCGTTATGCACTTTTACCAGCGATGAACAAGAGTTTGTATTCTGTGTCCCTAAAAGTCTGCGCCAGCAAAGGCTAGCCACTTTCTTACAGCTGCAATGATAGCATCATTGTCTGGAAAATGTTGCCCACATAGTCCATCTCTCATAGGCCCCAAGAGCTGGAAGTCTGAAGGTGCTAAACTGGGGCTATAAGGTGGATGTGGTAGGACAGTCCAGCCAAACTTTACAGTGTGCGCGGTGGTTACCAAACTGGTAGGGGGTCTAGCAATATCGTGTTGCAAGCAAAACGTTGTCTGCTTCTCTGGCCTGACTTGGGAAATGTGGGCTTTCAGCTTAGTCAGCATCGTCTTGTAGCGTTCAGAATTTACGGTCTCACCAGGCTCCAGGAAATCCAACAAAATCACACCCCACCTATCCCAAAAGACCATGCACATCACTTTCCCTGCCGATGACTGTGTCTTGAACTTCTTTTTTCTTGGGGAATCCAGATGTTGCCACTCCACGGACTGTCTTTTGGTTTCGGCTCATAGTGGTGAGACCATGTCTCATCTCTGATGACGATGCTGTCCAGAAACATGTCACCTTCAGCCTCAAACTGGTGCAACAGGTCCTGACAAACTTCAATTCGATGAGTTTTGAGGTCCTGTGTAAGCATCCTCACGACCCACCTGGATCAAACTTTATGATAATCCAGCTTCCTCGACATCATTTCCAATGCATTACAGCCGATATTAAGCTGTTTACACAGTTCCCTGGTCGTTATCTGCCGATCTATATGGATGAGCTGATCGAGACGCTGTTCATTGTGAGGAGTGGCAGATGATCAGGGACACCCAGGGTGTGGCTTGTCGTGCACTTCACTTTCGCCACTGTTGAAACACTACACACTGCCTCACTGTGCTGACATCCACTGTATCATCTCTGTACACCTTTAGCAAGCATCAATGGATGTCAATGGGTGCAATTTGTTCAGCAGTGAGAAATTCAATAACACATCTCTGTTTTCTACACACTTCTATGTCAGATGCCATTTTGGTAGACTGCTCTGCAGTTGCTATCTGTCGCACAACAACCAAACTAACAGTACGTTGGCAGGAAGGTTCACCCTTTACTACAACACCACCAACATCCAGCTCAGACATAACATATTAATACAGAAAAATAGTATGCATTATATATGGAATGCCCTTCGTATATAGACACAATTGTGGTGAAGTGGAATTTACAATGCATGTAATTAAACACACAAATAAGGCTCTTAATGAACATCAAAGAAAATTTATATATATACATATAGATGGAGGTTCATACTTTTCTCACGCAGTTCACAGCTCTGCATTTCACAGCTACTGATACACTACTGGCTGTAAGGCACATACAAATGTTGCCAATGAATCAGTATGCCTGTGGCCAGTAACATTTGGAATGACGTATACAATTCACAGGTCACAGAAGGTGTTGAAAATACTGTCCCCCCTACATGTAGACTTTCCTTACACCCGCAGAAGGGGTTCTGATTAACCCTTAACCTTTAAAGGACCAATATTATATATATTGTGATGTGTCGGGCTAGCTGGATGCCCCACCCCCCTCCGGGGGGAGTGGTGACGCGCCGAGCGGAGCTGAAGCGAGCTGAGTCCCAGCACGCTGGTCACTATGCAATGCGGGTAAACAGTGGTTGCGAGAGACAACTCCTGACAGCGTTGCTAGCAACACAGTGCCAGACAACAGTGGTGCCTATTATGTGGCTGTTTTCTGTGTTGTCCGGAATGAGGCTAAATAAGGAGCAGCGAAGACTATTCACAGTTACAGTTCTCAGGTTCTCGAATTCACGAGTTCTCATTTCTCAGCTCTCGAGCTATGAGTTAAGAGTCAGCCAGGCAGTCAACCAGCATTGGCAGTGTAGTATTTGTGATACTGCCGATGGCAGTGATTGTCACATTGTTAATTGTGTGATCGTAAGAGCGAATGTGAAATAAAATTCACTATATCAAATAAGGCGTGAAGTTATTTGTCGCGTTATACACCCAACACGTGACAACTGGTGTCAGAAGTGGGATTGAACTTGAACACGCCTTGAAGAATAGTTGAATTTACGAGTGCATCTACTATTATACTCCCACGATGGAGATGGAAGAAATGATCGAACGCCTGCTGGCAAGAATGGACGCCAGCATGAAAAAACATCAAGAAGAAATGAGGGCCGACCATAAGGATTTCATGGCAAGATGAGATGCCAACTCAAAAGCCTGGCGAGAAGAGATGGCTGCAGAAAAAGAAGCCATTGAAGCAAGGACGGCCACCTCAGGAGAGAAAAGGTTGAAAGCCAATATGAATGCCTGGCTGGAAGAGATGACAGCCTGCTAAGATGCAATGGAGGCAAATCTAGAGAATTTGGAGACAAATACAAGTGAAGAAGGGGATGTAGTGATGCAACAGAAGATTCCTAATGAAGAGGAAGAGACTACGGCCTGCTGAGAGATGAAGGCCGAAGAAATGGAGGCCGATATAAAAGCCTGGCGAGAAGAAATGGCCACAGAAATAGAAGCCATCTGAGCAGAAACAAGAGCTACCCAAGCAAGGACGAGAGCCATCGAAGAAAGGACGGCCGCCTCACGAGAGAAGAGGTTGAAAGCCAATATGGATACCTGGCAGAAAGAGATGACGGCCTGCTGAGAAACGATGGAGGCGCATCTAGAAAAAGAAGTAAAGACAATAGCCTACCAAGAGATGGAGGTACATCTAGAAGAGGAAAAACCGGCCTCAGTGAACACAAAACCTGCGGCGGCACAACAGGAAGATGTCCCCACAGTGATACCGGTCGTAGAACCTGAAGAGGAAACAACGGATACCACAGAAGAGGTGATGGCCTGCCAAGAGATGGAGGCACATCTAGTAGAAGAAAAGCCGACCTCAGTGCACAGGAAACCTGAGGTGGCCCAACAACGAGAAGTCCCCAACGAAGATGCCATAGTGAATCCAGTGAAAGGACGGAAGAAGTGGTATAGGGGCAAGAAGCAAGCTGCAGGGCGGCATGGAGAGCCACAGGAAGTAACCCGAGGAATTTCTGGATCCTGGATGAAGTTGGCCGCTGCCTGCAGGAAGGTGTCCCACTGTGCAACAGTGGCATGGCTCAGGAGGAATTACTTCAGGAAATCTTTGACCCACAGGAAGTGTGGACCGCGGAAAGAAGTGACCGCTACCGGAATAATGATTACACGCTGTGCAGGGCACAGGCGTTTGGGACGAAACGCAGACAATGTGGAACAAGTAACCTGGAAGATATCCCATCGCGCGACAGTGGCACGACATTGGATAAATGCCTTCAAGAAGGAAACTCCCAAGGGAACCTTCGGATACCAGAGAAAGGACTTGGCGCCACGGTCTCGTACCAGCAATTGGCGAGAAAAACACAAGGAACGAAGATGTCAGCAAGTTCAAACCACACTTCAGGTGCTCTTACGTCGATATAAGAAACTTCTGAGGAAATTTAGGATCAAGAATTGGAACTTATGGAGGGGTAGGCCCCCACCAAAGCGGAAAAGGAGACTCCAAATAGAGGAGGAACCGGTAATGTAGAAGAACTGGCCTCCCGAGAAAGATTGAATGTGTGACGAATGAGTGTGATAGAACTGGATCTTCTGGCAAGTTAAAAGGGAACCGCTCGAGACGAGCTTTGTCTTAAGAGGGGAGCGGATGTAACGGACGAAGAATAGTCGATGCAAGAAGAGTAGCCGAAACAGGAGACACTGCAAGCACAGCTACGGGAAGGAAAAGGAACGGGGGTGCACCATTAGGCTATTCGGGACGAACAGCCTTAAGGAGGGAGCAGCGCGACGTGTTGCGCTAGCTGGATCCCCCCTCGGAGCGGTGACGCGCCAAGTGGAGCCGAAGCGAGCTGAGTCCCAGCATGCTTGTCGCTATGCAACGCGGGTAAACAGTGGTTGCGAGAGACAACTCGCGACAGCGTTGCTAGCAATATGGCGCCAGACAACAGTGGTGCCTATTACGTGGTTGTTTTCTGTGTTGTCCGGAACGAGGCTAAATAAGGAGCAGCGAAGACTATTCTCATTTCTCAGTTCTCGAGTTCTCTAGTTACGAGTCAGTCACCAGTTAATTGCAGTACAGTATTTGTGATACTGCCAATGGCAGTAATTGTGGATCTGTGGATCTTACAATTGTGCAATTGTAAGGGCGAATGTGAAATAAATTTTGCTATATCGGATGCAGCGTGAAGTTATTTGTCGCGTATATGAGGGGGTACCCAAAAGAAACCGAACTTATTTTTTTTTAAACTTATATATTAAAATTTTAAGCACAAACCTTCAATCCCCTTCAAAGTACTCTCCACTTACACTAATACAGTTGTCTAGCCTTTTATTCCATTTTTCAAAACATTGTCTAAATTCATCTTTTGAGATGCTTGAGAGCGCCTCCATCGTTTTTTCCTTTCATGTCTCTTTTCATTCGAGGAAACAAAAAAGTTGCACGGGGCAAGGTCAGGTGAGTATGGAGGGTGAGGAACAGGGGTCATACCATTTTTGGTCAAGAATTGTCATACAGACAGGGCTGTGTGAGCAGGGCCATTGTCATGATGGAAAACCCAGTCACCCGACTGCCACAAATCTGGCCACTGAGCTCCAAGTCACTCCCGACAGCTCCACAATTACTTCAATGGTCCGTCATCGATCTTCCTTGATGATTTCACGAATTTTTTCAACATTTTCATATGTTCGGGCCGTGGAAGGACGACCAGAACGAGGTTTGTCATCAATTGACATTTCACCATTTTTGAAATGGGAAAACCACTCAAACACTTGAGTTTTCCCCATAGCATCGTCCTTGTACGCCGTTTTTAACATTTCAAGAGTTTCTGTTCCACTTTTCCCAAGCAAAAAGCAGAATTTCACCGCCGCACACTGTTCACGAAAATCAGCCATTGCAAAAATGACGATCACACAAAACAGTTGTCACTATAAACTCTGCCGAAACTACTCCTTACCTTCTGAAGCAACGGTAGTCGGCATATCAACTCAGGAATGTTAGCTTTATGCTCTCATAGCAGCAAAACATGGTACTGCGAAAGCTCTGCCCACAAAAAAAATTAGTTCGGTTTCTTTTGGGTACCCCATCATACACCCAACACGTGACAATATCTATAGGAAGTAGCACCCCGTGTTGGCCAAATATTATATCTGGGGATTGGAGGAGGCATCAGCTGGACTACATCCTTGTGAAACATCGATTCAGAAACAGTGTGAAGGATGTGAAGACGCTTCCTGGGGCAGATATTGACTCTGACCACAACTTACTGGTTGCCAAGTTCTGAACCAGGTTGAAGAAAATTATAAGATTTTGAAAGCGCAGACCCAGATGGGATGTGGAGAAGTTATATGCTTAAAGACAAAGCGTGCAAGAGACCCTAGAAGAGAAACTCTGTGCAATTGAAGGTGAAAACGGAAATGCTGAAGCGCAGTGGAACAATATAAAAGAATGCATGTTAGATACTATCAGTGATTTGGTTGGTAAAGTTGAGAAGATAGCAAGAAAACCATGGGTTACACAGGAGATGATGAGTAAAATGGAGGAGCGAAGGAAATGGAAGAATGTCAACAATGAAGAATGCAGGAGGAAATACAGGAGACTGAGGAATGAATTGAAAAGAGCCACGGACAGGGCCAAAAAGGAATATCTTGAGAAGATATGTAATGAGATTATGGAATTTCAAAGAACAAGCCGTTATGATTTGATGTACATGAAGACAAAAGAACTAGGATGGAAAGAGAATCATGGGATTCAAAATGTTGGCATCGAAGACTCCCAGGGGAATAGAATAGTAGATCAGAGGCAAGTGCTGAAAATTTGGGAAAATTATATTTCAGAACTATATGATCGACCTAATCGGCCAGAAACCTTAGAAGTTGAACCGGAAGAAGAAGTAGATACAGACGAGAAAGGACCATATATTTTACAAAGTGAGGTGGAAAAAGCTATCAAGGAAATGAGGAAGGGAAAGGCTACAGGAGATGATGATGTACCTGGAGATGTGCTCAAGTTACTGGGAGAAGGTGGTTTGAAAACACTGACAAAACTAATGAACACCATATATGAAAGTGGAGAGTGGCCCAAGGACTTTACAGAAGTTACAATGATTGCCTTAAAGAAAAAGACAAAAGCTACAAAATGCAGCGACCATCGCACAATAAGCCTTATTGCACATACAGCAAAGATACTTAAAAGAAGAATTGAAAGGAAGACAGAGGATGTACTTGGAGAAGATCAGTTTGGATTTAGAAGAGGAAAAGGAACCAGGGATGCAATTGGGATGTTGAGAATTATAGCGGAACGAACTTTGGAGATAGATGAAGAACTGTGTGCTTGCTTTATAGACTGGCAGAAGGCATTTAACTGTGTAAATTGGACCAAATTAATGCATATCCTAAAGGAAACATGTGTCGATTGGCGTGAAAGAAGACTGATTAGTAAATTGTACATGGATCATAAAGTTAGAGTGCGACTGTGAAGTGTGAAGATTGGAAGAGGAGTTCGACAAGGATGCTGTTTATCACCAATTCTGTTCAACTTGTACAGCGAATGCCTTACCAAGGAAGCTCT
>NW_019732861.1:18573-29538 GCF_002891405.2 Cryptotermes secundus | reverse complement strand
TAGTCGGCTGGCTGTTACTTTATAACTCGGAATGTCTTCGGCGGTAGCCACACTGGAACTCGAACTCGAACTGATCGATACGCACTGTGCATCCACTTATATAGCTGCAGTGCTTGCCTGTGGCGTAATGAGTGCCACGTCACAGTAGGACGTTGATTACGGTTACGTTAGCGTTGCGCGTGACGTCACCGCGGAGGGGAGTGGCGGGGAGCGCTACGTTACCGTGGAGAGTAGGGTGGAGGGGGGTTCTCAGTCGCGCAACATGTTACAATATATATATATATATATATGAGGCAGGACACATGCTCCCTTTGGGAGTGCTGACAGTTTGGTATTGGGTTTGAAACCAAAACATACCCAGGCAAGGTCATATCAGAGGTTAATTTGTTAGCTCTGAACAATGAAATTGTTTATCACGGTAGTGGTTTCGATACCACTTACGTTTAGATATGATTGTTTATGGTGTGGTCAGCCAAATAGAGCCCAGCTTTGTTTTGAGAACTGAGGAGTAAATATTCATCTGTTCTCGCATGTTAGTGCTTCCAGAGCTTTCAAGGAAGTGTGATGTGTTCAAGGATTGGTTTTCAATAGCGAATTATCAGTTAGGAATTCAGTGTCAGATTTTCATATATTTCTTTATGTATTGTCGCGCGTTGGGTATGTAATGCGACTTACAACTTCACACCGTATTGAATATAGTGAATTTGTTCCACATTCGCTCACACGCTTATACAATTCACAATTACTGCCATCGGCAGTATTACAGTTACTTCCACTGCCCAGCCGGCTTTTTATACCGTTCCCTGTTCCCTCATTTTAACGGCAGTGTCTCCTGTTATGTCACAGTGGGAAGTGCTGTTACGTCACCGCTTGGTGTGGGCGGAATGTTTATTGGCCTGTTACCATAGCAGCCGCATTTGCTCCAATGCTGTTACATCACCTCTAAAGGGTGTGGGGTCCTGCAAAGTGCAAATATGTCACAATATTTTATTTTGTGTGTCGGAAGAGGTATAAACCCATTGGCCAGTATTACTTTGTGAGTAAAAGGCACCTTCATCACTGTGACTTTCGGTATCAGTGTCGGCCTGGCACCCTTTTTGACTAATAATATAATTACGTTGCAGCACTATTGTGCCAGTATTACTAACAGGCGAGAGTGTCGCTTTGTCAATAAACATAATTTATTCGAATTTGCTGGAAACCCCCTCCCCCAAGATGATCCTCTAATTGCACAAATGAATATCACGGTCATTGGCGTTTCTCTGGTGAGGCCCAGTTCATCTGGCGCCCAACTGAGTTGACTGGAGGTGAAACATTCACAACACTGGCCAACCAAAGGGAAACAAAGACGTTGTGTGTGTTCGATCAATAAGAAAAGCAGGAGCACCGTTTTCTATTGTACAATGTGTGATGTTGCACTGTGGGTCGTGGACTGCTTCGAGAGTGTGAGGTATCATAAACTGTGAAGTGACTGCATACTTCTGTATACATTTTATGTACATATGTAGCTGTTGCAAGGTGTTCGCACTCCTGCTTCTACACACTGTGGTGTGCCCAATACCATTTCACACATCCAGAAGTAGTGGCCATTTTCTGGCAAAAGCCAAATGTTTACATTGTCAAGGGATCTTTTGTGGCAAGCTAGGAGATGACTCATATGGATTTGCTCATGGTAACAGGGTGGACATGTCTATTGAACTGACACTGTGCTATTATTCTTTTTGAGGACTTTTATACACACACACACACACACATATACAGCCTTTATTATTATTTCATTCCAGGAGCCTAACCACTATTATTTGGATGCCTATCCAGCCTTACAAATGCATAATTTCATTTAATATTGGATTTTGTTAAACAGTGACAGTGCAGCTTAACATCGACTCAGAAACCTCCATACATGCTGATGGACTCAGGCTCACACCACACAAAGGGGTGTACACTCTCTGCCCCTCTCTCCCCTCTGTCGCCACTCTCATGCCTACCGATTTAACATCTCACTGTACTGGGGCTTCAAACTCATTTCTCTTTCTATTAGGATTTTTCATGTTATTTACTATCATTTTCCAGGGTAATTTGAATGTATTTCAACCCGTACATGGTGAGGATCGACAGTATTCCTGCAATGAGTGTGGTGAATCATTCAGTCAGCATATAATTTTGAGAGCACATCAGCGCATACATAGTGGGGAAGAGCCATTTTGATGCATTGTGTGTAATAAGTCATTCAGCTGTAAGAGTCTTCTAAAGACGCATCAGTGCATACATAGTGAGAAGCCATTTTGTTGCATCATATGTAATAAGTCATTTAGTCATCAGAGTCATCTGAAGACACATCAGCGCATACATAGTGGCGAAAATCCATTTTATTGTGATGTATGTAATAAGTCATTTAGACAGCTGTGTTATGTGAAGACACATCAGTGCATACATAGTGGCAAAAAGCCATTTTGCTGTGATATATGTAATAAGTCATTCAGGGATCTGAATACTCTGAAGATACATCAGCTCATACATAGTGGGGAGAAGCCATTTTGTTGTGATGTATGTCAGAAGTCATTCAGTGTGGCAAGTACTTTGAAGACACAGCAACGCATACATAGTGGCGAAAAGCCATTTTACTGTGATGTATGTAATAAGTCATTCAGGGATCTGAGTTCTCTGAAGTTACATCAGCGCATACATAGTGGGGAGAAGCAATTTTACTGTGATGTATGTAATAAGTCATTTAGAAAGCAGAATCATCTCAAGACACATCAGGGAATACATAGTGGCGAAAAGCCATTTTGCTGTGATGTGTGTAAAAAGTCATTCATTTCGAAGGATGATCTGAAGAGGCATATGTGCATACATAGTGGTGAAAAGCCATTTTGCTGTAATATATGTAAGAAGTCATTCCGTCAGCAGAGTACTCTGAAGAAACACCAACGCATACATAGTGGTGAAAAGCCATTTTGCTGTGATGTATGTAATAAGTCATTCCGTCACCAGAGTAATCTGAAGACACATCAGCACATACATAGTGGCGAAAAGCCATTTTACTGTGATGTATGTAATAAGTCTTTTAGAACACAGGGTCATCTGAAGACACATCAGCGCATACATAGTGGCGAAAAGACATTTTGCTGTGATATATGTAATAAGTCATTCAGAGATCTGAGTACTCTCAAGACACACCAACGCATACATAGTGGGGAGAAGCCATTTTGCTGTGATGTATGTAAAAAGTCGTTCATTTCGAAGGATGATCCGAAGAGGCATATGCTCATACATAGTGGGGAGAAGCTATTTTGTTGTGATGTATGTAAAAAGTCATTCATTTCGAAGAGTGATCTGAAGAGGCCTATGCACATACATAGTAGGGAGAAGCCATTTTGATGTGACGTACTTAAAATGTCACTTAGTCACCAGAGTAATTGTTGGAGACATCAGCGCATATATGTTGATGTATTTAGTAAATCAGAGCAGTAGAGATGGGTTTAGACTAAAGGAACAGTATGTGAATTGTAGCATGCCACAGTGTTTCATTTTGTAAGTAATACAGTTTTGCTGTGTTTGTGACATGCTTCAATCTTGTAGAATGCTACAATGTATTGAAGTTTATTACTGTTGCTAACCTTTATAACTGACAGGAAATTAACTGAGTCCCATGGTACAAAACATCTGTGCAAATGAGTTCCATTTGATTCTGACTGCTGAATGTGCACAAGCCCTATCTTGTTGAGTGGAAACAGAAATGACATGACATGACATTCTCCTGTAGTTATGTTAATTCAGCATTGGAAGCTAGTGATTAGTAGAGTGTAGTCACTGAAACGGATTGACAGCTTATACACGTAATTTAGCAGCATCATATTATATTTGTTCTGTCATCTATGCTCTTCTGCCATTATATGTGAGTAAATTCATTGATCAGTTAGTTTCAGATCGATATATCGCTTGGATTGAGTACATTGAGATGAGTGTTATGGATTGGTCATTGCAGACAAGATATATTTCTGCGGTATACTTGGTATATTGATTAAAAAAAAGAAAGTTAAATAAAGGGCGGTTGATTCTGCTTTTGGAGAAATTAAGTAGTACAGAGAATTTAATTGAAAGGATCATGAAATTCTTGATTACATCTTTTCACTGTGAATTCAGCGGAGAAACTGAGTGGTCTGTCATGAGATCAAAAAAAGAAAGTGGTTTGGCAATGATGCACTCCTTTTTGCTTTAGGTCTCCTTTCCCTTAGATGGAAATTGTCAGGTGAAAATTGTGAAATATTCTTTAATAAAATTAATCAGTGTCATTATTATTACTATAGGATTCTGACGATGGTGTATAACACACAGAGATATTGGGTTTTCAGACTTTATCCATCGTCCTGGTTTTAAAGATAACTAACAAAAACATGACGTTTTGGAAACTGGATCTGTTTCCGTCCTCAGATGAGGGAAAACACCTATTCAATCACTGGACAACTGATGTCACAAAACACGAAGGTTATAAACACCTGAGACCAGGCTAAGGCCATGAGAGCTAATCTCCAAATCATTGAAAACAAGCTCCATGACGATGTCACACTGACGGAATGGTCTGTCTTGCAGGTCAAAACCATCATGGAGCTGCTGGAAGTCTGTTTGAGAACCACCTATTTTCAGGTCGACGACAATTTCTTCCAACAGAAAGATGGCATGGCTATGGGAAATTCTCTCTCACCCATCATTAGCAACATCTTCATAGAGCATTTTGAAAACCTAGCTCTTGACTCAGCACCGTACAAACCATCGTTGTGGCTGGGATACGTGGATGACACCTTTGTAGTCTGACCTAATGGTCCAGAGAGATTACAGGATTTCTTCGACCACCTCAACAGTTTAAGGCCTTCCATCTGCTTCACTATGGAAACTTATTCAGACAATGCGATCTCTTTTCTGGACGTTCTGGTCATCAGGGAAGAGACGGCACTAGTCACACAAATATACAGGAAATCCACCGACACTGGCCAAATCCTCAACTTCAAATCTAACCATCCGCCACATGTAAAAAGAGGCTTGATTAAAAGTCTCCATGACAGAGCCTCCACCATATGCCAAGATCGATGAGATTTGGTCAAAGAAATTAACAACCTGAGACATGATCTTCAGTTGAACGGTTATCCCAAAGGCTTCATTGACTCGGTCATTAATTCCAAGGACAGTAGTCATCCGAAGAAAGGGGAAAAACCTCTGTGTTCTGTATTTATTCCATATGTGAAGGGTGTTTCTGAAAAGTTTAAACGGATAGGCAGTCGATATAATATTAGGACCATCTTCCAAACAAAACACACTCTTAGGAACTCTCTAATGAAAACCAGACCGAAAAGAGATCCGCAACAGACAGCACAGTTCATCTATAGCATTCCCTGTAAATGTGGCAGAAGCTACATTGGCAAAATAGGCAGACCTCTGGCCGTGTGGCTCCGGGAACATAGGCATAACCTCAAAGAAGGTCTTCTAGAAAAATCTAAACTAGCTCAACATGCCTATGAAGAGGGACATAAGGTAGGCTGGGATGAAGCTAAGATTTTGGATATCGAAAGCCACATCAGGTATAGGAAATACAAGGAAGCGGCCCATATGGCATGCTCGGCCAACCCAATTAGCCAACCCAGTTTGAGCTTTTCTCCCATTTGGATCCCCATTATCAGCAATGAAGTCACCAATTCACATAGAAGACTTGTATGACGTGATATATGTTTTTATTGATTTCTATTAGGTTCTAAATTAGATAGACGTGATTTACTCCATTGTTGACGCTAGTTGGTCACTATTAGTTTCTTACTAGTTCTCCTTTTCTATTCCATACTGTGGTGTCATGGACCTGGTTATTAGTTGGTTTCATGACAAATTTCTACTGCTCTATCTGTCCTGGTCCCATGCTTGTACGTGTTTGGAAAAATTTGTTATGTATATTTTTCTTATTAGCCCTCATGGACCTAGCCTGGTCTCAGGTGTTTATAACCTTTGTATTTTGTGACATAGGTTGTCCAGTGATTGAGGCTAGCTCTTTCTAAGGGACCCAACAGAATAGATGTTTTCCCTCACCTGAGGACGGAAACAGATCCAGTTTCTGAAACGTCATGTTTTTGTTAGTTATCTTTAAAACCAGGACGATGGATAAAGTCCGTAAACCCAATATCTCTGTGTCAATATTATTAATTGGAATTCAGAGTATTGATGTAGTGGAATGACTCAAGNGTGTACCATAACTTTGCATCAGCAGAGCTCTTCCTCTTGTGTCACCACACATTGGCTGTCGCTGCATCACCAGAACTGATCTTGCTTCATGATCCTGGAATATGTGTTGAATTTTGTGTGTCTTCACCATATGAAGTAGTGGGCAGCACAAGAATGGATTTGCAAGTTACAGTTGTCCTCAGAAAAGTGTGAAGGTAGGCTGATGCTGTGTATTCTGTATGCTTAAAGAAGGGAATATGGAGTGAAATCATCTGGCTAAGGATAGGGGCCAGTGTCTGATGCAACATTTCACAAAATTATAAGACCTGGAGAATTTCTTTTGGGACGCTTTGGAATATTTTAGGAAGGAATGGATGCTGTAAAGCGGGTGCATTTATGTTGTAATTAGCTGAGGTTTGTCACCCCGGTATCTACCGTGGATTTATAGGCAGTCGGGCCATTGCAGGCTGTGAGTTAAGTCATGGCATCACGTGACTTCGCAGAGCACAAAGTCACTTCCTAACCAACCAAGTAGGGGGCAGGTCCCCGTTCCTCTTCCGAGGAAAAGGGCAAGGACATCAGCGCTTTAATTCAATACGAAGGCTGATGCGCATTGCGTCAATTTTACGCATAACTAAAATTGTGTAATACATGTCAAAAATACTGGTCCAGCACTGATTAAAAAGCGTGATTCCCAGTGAGAAAAAGGTGTAGTGTAAATATATTGCACTCTACCATGGAGCTGCTCGGCACGAGCACCCTTGAAGGAGGGGCGGATGCCGTAGAATGAACACTGCAGAAACACGTGAAGAATAGCAAGACCGAATGCAGACGTTGCTAGCAGGAATCCATGGAAACAACCGGAAGAAAGGAATGGGGATGCACCGTTACGCTATTTGAGACGAACAGCCTTAAGGAGAGAGCACTGTGGCATATTTGCTCCATGCAGGAACTGTTGAGCCACAGAGGCCTCGGGGTGCGCGCGCAACTTTAGAGTTGCTGGTCACATTGTTATGCCACAACTCTGTGAACGTTTGGATAGCGCAACAGGAAGTAGGGGTCATGTGACCTCTGCGTTTCCACAAGTGACGTCACATCGCCATTCATTCCGTCATTATGCAACGCTCCTTAAACACCCCCCCCCCCCGCTAGGCTGTGACGTCACGCAGCAGTGAATTCTGTGCAGCGACCATTGCTAGGCAATCGGTCGGTAAGCATGCCCAACAATATAGGCTGTTTTTTCTATGGTCCCCGAGAAGCCTGTGTAAGGGGGTTCAATGCACAAGGCAGTACAGTTAACCCGTGTGGAGGCGGGGTCGAAAACCTCCACCGTGACCCTGCGAGTCTTAGGAGGCGACGGAAAGTGTAGTCTCAAATCTGAGACAGTAAAATATGGTTACAAGTCCCAAGGGACTCGGACCCAAGAAAGACTGCGCTGCTAAGGGCCAGCAGCATATATATCCTCTCATCAGAGAGGGCACCCCATGAAAACAAGACCATAACTGTCAAACAGTAATAAGTATCTGGTCTCGACACAAAGACTTACCGACTGACTGGCCGTCAGTCGCAATGTGACTTTGATTTTGAGGCAGTACAGTTAAAATATAGCAGCCGCCGAAGATAGTTGAAGTTGAGAGTTGAAAGGTTCAGTTAAGGCAGCAATTGTGATATGTGAATTATGTAAGTGTAAATGTGAAGTACAATAAATATTCGGTACATCCAAGACTGGCGTGAAGTTATTTGTCGCATTGCACACAGCAAACATGTGACAATATATTTTATTAAAGTAGGGGTACTATGTTACAAGCTGGAAGGTCGCGGGTTCAAGTCCCGATGAGGTCATTGAATTTTTTTCAATTGAACTAATTCTTCCAGCCGCACTATTGCCCTGGATTCGACTGAGCTTCTAACAGAAATGAGTACCAGGAATTTTCCTGGGGGGTAAAGTGCGGCCAGCGCGTAGGGCTGACAACCTTACCACCATATTTTAGCCGATTGTCTAGACCAGTGATGGGCAAACTTTTTTAGGAGGGGGCCAAAGAAAAAAGAAAAAACTTTAGGCGGGCCAATATAATTTATTAAAAACAATAATGGTAGATTTTACAAAATTCTTGTAATACTAAGCCCTATTAATGATTGAAAGATTATGAAGGAGAATGTGATGAATGAAACTGTGACTGCATTTCCAAAATTTTCTCATAATCTGGTTCGAACTGGGATGCACTGATTCTCAGAAGTGAAGTTAAATGCTCATCTGTCAGTCTGTTTCTAATACAACTCTTTCGAAGTTTCATTGTAGAAAACACCTGTTCACATATATAGGATGAAGCAAACATAGCAGTGACTTTCTGGGCATGAGATATCAGATTTGGGAAACTGGATTTCGACAAGGACTTTTAGAACTCTAATTTTGGGACATTGAGAAACAACTGTTTGAGTTGAGTGTTACATTGCAACTCAATTAATTCAAGTTGCAAGTCCGGTTTCACTGTTTCACAGTCTACATTAAAAGGCATACTGAAAACATCCAAGTCTTTTTCAATGGCACTAAAGTTTTGAAATCTTCGTTCAAATTCAACACGGAGTCTTCTCAGGCTATCCTCGTAGCTCCTAAGCTTGTCCTTCATCACTGGGGCTATTGAATTTAACCTCGGGAAGTGAGACAAGTCATTCTTAGCTAGCTGATCTGCAAACAGAACAAGTTGTAGTTTAAAACTTCTGATATGGCCCCAGATATCATCAATAAATTGATTTTTTCCTTGCATCTTGACATTCAACTTGTTCAGGTGGCAGAGAAGATCTGTGAAAAATGCAAAGTCCGAAAGCCACACAGTATCTTCCAGTATTTCACATTCTACAAACCACTGTTTCTCTTGGAAGAATGACACTATTTCGTCTTTCAGCTGCCAGACTCGCTCGAAGACGCGTCCCGCGCTAAGCCACCTTACTTTCGAGTAGTACAGTAAATCAGAGTATTCTGATTGCATGGAGTCAAGAAACTCTCGAAATTGTCTGTGAGTAAGCCCTCGAGATCGAATGGCATTAACAAGCTTCACAATGACATCAAGCACAGGTTTCATATCCAAGGCAGATCTACGCAGGGCATCTTGATGTATGACATAATGCAGAAATACAACATTGTTCTCGGGATATTCTTGATTAAAGATCCCAACAAATCCAGATTTTGTCCCTGTCATACTTTGTGCTCCATCTGTCGTAATACTGCATATGCTAGTTATAGGTACTTTCAAAGTTGAAAGGCCTTCCAGAAATTCATGAAAAATATCTGACCCTGTTGTAGTTCCCTTTAACGACCGCATGCATGCTAATTCCTCTGTAATAGAGAAGTTTTTGTCAACACATCTTATAAATAATAGCAACTGTGCAGTATCATTTATATCAGTGCATTCATCCATAGTAATGGAGCAGAATTTAAATTGAGCAATCCTTGATTCCAACTGTGATAATATGTTTTTATCTATGACTTCGATTCTAGAAGTCACTGTTTTTCGAGATAAGCTTACAGTTTCAAAATCCTTTGTCTTGTCAGGACATAAATTATCACAAACTTTGAGCATGCAGTATTTAACAAACTCCCCATCAGAGAGAGCTTTGTTACTTTTAGCAATATTGTATGCTACAACATAACCTGCATGTGTAGCTGCTTTCTGAGAACTATTTACTTTCTTAAAAATACTTTGCTGACCTGACAGTTTTTTACATAGGTCTTCTGCTTTTTGTTTCCTTTCATCTCCGGTCATGGCTCCGTAATTAGCATTCTAATGCTTAGAGATAAAGTGCCGGGAAAGGTATTCTTTGTAGACTGCTATGGTTTCATTGCAGATAAGACACAGTGGTTTATCCTTAAAAGCTGTGAAAAAGTACTTCCAAGTCCATCTTTGAAAACACGGCACTCTGAATCAACTTTACTTTTTTTAGTTGACATCTTAGGGCTGAAATGTTTCACGAATGTGCACAGTAAAACTAGCAAACACCTACAACAATAGTGCGACCGGGTCTGAATAAAAGAATGTGGTGTTAGTAGCCAGCTGCAGTGGATGTAATGTGGAGGGGGTACAGCGAGGAGGCTCCGTTGCCAGTTTTACTCTTCGCTACAAAAATGCCAGCAGCCAGTGCCTCACTCTCAAATGTTAACATAGCATTCCAATACCATAGTGGATAAGTAAATAAATTAATCTGTGGTCACTAGGCTAAACATAAAAGGGAGGAAAGAAGAAGAAAATAATCCAGAATTATTTATTTTCCTTAATTCTTCTTCTTTTCATTCGTCAGATTAGGAATCATTTCGCGGGCTGGATAGAACCTATCAGGGGGCCGCGTCTGGCCCGCGGGCCGTAGTTTGCTAACCACTCGTTTACACAATCGAAAGCTTTCTCCAAATCAAAAAAATTCCGCCTACTTTATTTTTATTATTGATGGCTGTTAATATTTTATTTAATAGAGCATATGAAGCAGTCTCGGTGGAAAGGTTAGGACGAAATCCAAATTGTTCACTAGCCAAGATATCAGTAGCACAGACATGTGTTAATAATCTTCTAAAGATAATTTTTTCAGACACCTTGGAAAATGATGTCAACAAGGAGATTGGTCTATAATTAGAACAATTTTCTCTATTTCCCTTCTTATATAGAGGGCTAACAATCGAATATTTCATCCGTAAGGGAAATTTACCAGCTGATACTGCCCTATTTAATATACAACATAACGGGGAAGAAATGTATGGGGCACTTATTTTTAGTA
>NW_019732861.1:11441-18523 GCF_002891405.2 Cryptotermes secundus | reverse complement strand
AAATTTTCTTTTTGGGAAAGAAGCATTAAATATCTGCAAATATACATCTACAAAATTATTAAACACACTATCTATATTATTGTCCACAGCATTAAATACGGTTTCCCAAGTCTCAAAACTTAAACTTAGTTTGAAATCATCTAGTGAACAGTTGTTAAATGTCCGGATAATTTTTAAATTAAGGTTTGTCCTTTCCCTACTGATCTCTTTTTGATGTACAAACAAAAGTTTCCCATCATGATCAGATAGACCATTAAATACTGGAGAGATCAAATAGTTTTCAAACTTAGTTATATCTATAAAGATATCAATAAATATTTGAGTAGTGGTGCAAGTCCTGGTTGGAAAGTAAACCACGCTACTTAAGTTAAAAGACTGCAGTATGTAGTTTAATTGTTGCTTCATTTTATTATCTTCTAGATAATTTATATTGAAGTCACCACAGACTATCAATAAATTTGGTTTATAAATTTTGTTGATGACAGCTTCTAACTGGGTAATGAATAATGAAAAATTACAATACGGGGACCTATAAAAGTCTAGAATACAAAATGTACTAGATAAAAATTTACATTTAACAGTGCACACCTCCATGGCTTTGTCTATACATAGTTCATTAATGCTGTCAGGTACGTAATCCAGAGTGTTGTGTAAATATATACATACATACACCTCCCTTAATAAAAGACTTTCTACAATAACTAGTTCCTAAGTTGTAATTGGCTATGGTCACATTTTCAATTTGTGAATAATATAGATGATGTTCTGTGAAACAAAGCACTTGCAGAAGTTCAGGATATAGATATAATTTACATTTAACAGCGCACACCTCCATGGCTTTGTCTATACATAGTTCATTAATGCTGACAGGTATGTAATCCAGAGTGTTGTGTAAATATATACATACATACACCTCCCTTAATAAAAGACTTTCTACAATAACTAGTTCCTAAGTTGTAATTGGCTATGGTCACATTTTCAATTTGTGAATAATTTAGATGATGTTCTGTGAAACAAAGCACTTGCGGAAGTTCAGGATATAGATGGGCATAAATTTCACTAGTCTTATTTGGAAGGCCACAAATGTTTTGGTGATAAATTGAGAAGCCATTTTTCTTTAAGACTAAAGTATGGTTGTTACACTGTTTTTCTTCTACCATAAAAAATCATCATATCCATCTAGTGGAAATTTTCTTTGCCTATATGATTTATGTTGTGGCTCGAGAGTTTGCGGTTTACTTATTTCTAACATAACATTATCAACAGTAAAATCTTTTATGCCAAAAAAAAAATCTTAGTCTCATTATCATGGTCATTACTGATTGCCTTCCAAGGCAAATAGATTGGTTTTGCATCTCTAAAAGATTTTAGTAGAAATTATGGCAGTATTCCTAACCAGTACGTTCTTCCCCATTTTATTAAGATGGAGTCCGTGCCTTGTAAAGAGAGCTCTATTTAAATCATGGTGTAATAAAATAACATGCTTAAAACCTTTGGTACATTTCACTAATTTCCTATTAAAAACTTTTATCTCATCATTCACACACGACCAGTTTTCCAGGTCGTACCTATGTGGAATATTCAACAGAACAATATTTGTATGAGAATTAGTTTTGATAAAATTCAATATATTTCTTAATGCTTCTCTGGAATCATTTTTTCCTATTTCTTTAGTGCCACCTGAAAAAACTATTACATCATTAAGTGTCAAGGATTCAACCATAGCCTCTGCCGTGGGAGATAAGTTACTGTAACGTGTTTTGTTACTTAAGACGCCGTAGAGATGGTTAATTGGTTTATTTAATAATCTACAAATAACGGCTACAATTACTTATAACAATGTTACGGGTTTCCACAGTTTACAAACCCTACAACAAAATCTCTTCACACTATCTTCAGTAGTCTTCACGTACTAATAACGCGGGAGCTATACAAATCTCCCTGAATTACACACTTTCACTTGTGACACGCCGCTGGCTAGTAGGCTTGCTCGGAACTAACTCGGAGGTAGCTCCAGGAGTAACTCTGAATAGCCTTCGCTGCTCCTCATGTAGCCTCGATCGGACAATACAGAAAACGGCCACGTAATAAGCAGCCTTGTTGCCTGGCGCTGTGTTGCTAGCAACGCTAGCGGCAGTAACCGCTGTTACTACCGTCGTCTCCCGCAATCCTGTTGACCCGCAGTACCCTTGGTGACGTCATCGCTGTTGACTCGCGTTGCATAGCGACCAGGATGCTAGGACTCGGCTATCTTCGGCTCACTTCGGCTTCGCTCGGCGCTTCACGGCTGGCGGGGGGAGGGGGAGAAGGGGCGTCATCCATAGCTCAACATGTCACATTACTTATGTCAGCTCCTGGCTTGACAAATCCTATTACTCTGGACGTTTTAGTTAAGTTGTCTTTGATCTTATCTACAAAGTCTCTAATATGGCTATCACCAATGAATAAAATTAAATGTTTAGTCTTATCAACTAAAAGATTCTGCACTAGATTTGCGTTTTTGTTTCAAATTTGCATGTCAGTATCACTGTCACCACTTTTAACTGCAGACAAATCGTTTTCTGAAAACTTTGAATAAGTATTGCAAGGGACACAACCATTCACTATCACAGGGATATAAAATTCTGGCAACAGGACTTCTGCTTTCTTGTATCTACTAATCCTTGACGAAATAGGTTCCTTTGCAGTTGAATCTTGGTTCGTTACATTAGATTTGTGACTTCTCATCTTACTCTTCTCGATTTGCCTAGGCTGATCCTTTTCTAGGTTATGTAAGACTCCAAAATTATTTGTAGTTCTTATTGTTGTTTCTGTAATTTTACTGGAGCTAACAGAATCAATCTCTTGTGAATGCACAGGTATATGCGTCCAATTTTCAGCACTTGGCGATAGTTGTAAAACTTCTTCATGGCTACGTGCATTTGTGACTAATCTATCCATTAATACATCAGTTTTTTGGTCTTCCTTCAGGATTTCAATAACTTTCATTGCTGATTTTAATTCAGAAATAACTTTCGTTAACTCAATTTTATATTTAATGCAACCTTCGCATTTAATATCACATTCCTCTTTAGTCAAATCCAGAAAATCCTCCGCAGACTTACTACCCGCTGTAGCGTCCGCCATGATGGCAGTCACTTCAAATTCCATTTATACAGTGTGTATTAATGCGTTAAACAGAGAAGTGACTATTTAATTTTACTGATGCAGCGAAGGTTAAAATCTGTTTTGCCGAATTGTTTGCACCATTGAATGGCAAAGGGAAGTAAAATGACAATGAAAACTGCACATTTCGGAATACATTGCCAGGCAACAAGCGATAAAGTAACTACACCAGCCGTTTATACGTAACGGCTTCCTAAACAAGCATATTTCCACGGCAACAGTTGCATTGTAACAGGAGAACGGTGTTTTATACCTGTCCGTGCCGAGATAATTTAAGTAGAACTGACTCTGATTCATGAGTTTGTGTCAGTCAGTCAGTCAGTCAGTCTGTTCGTTACTGCGTGAATTGGAGGATTTCGAGAACACAGAGGAAGGAAGCATCCGCTGTTGGAAGACGCTACCAAGCAAAGGGTCTAGTGAAGACTAACGCACTAAGAAGACCTTGTGAGTAAGCAGGAGAGAACTAATTTATTTAACAACAAGGATAGAACATATGCAAAAATGTGTAAAAGAGGAATGTTTCTATTATTCATGATAGTCACAGGATCAATAGTTTTTGTGAAAGATCCCAAAAAATTATTCCCCCAGTTCCCAGTGTCCAGACATATTCCAATATCCGAACAAATCCCAGCCTTCACACCAAGTCCATCCTTTGAACAAATCCCGGCCTTCACACCAAGTCCATCTTTTGAACAAATGCCAGCTGTTGAACTAATCCCAGCCTCCGAAGAAGTCCCATCGTCCACTCCGGTTCAAGCATCCACTCCAGTTTCAGCATCCAAACAAATTCCAGCATTTGAAGTAATCCCAGTCTTCGTACCCACCCCATTCTTCGAAGCAGTCCCAGTCGTCGAACCACCGTCGGCCTCTGAAGATGTTCCAATTGAAGTTCTCAACACAACAAACAAAATGGAACCAGCACCTAGCTGGTGGAGGTTACCAGAAGTTCAGCTGACTTTCAGGTGGACATCTGTCCCTTACATCATCTTCATTTTCCTCCTATTGTTAGTGATGCTGCAGTGCCTTCGTGGGGGGTACGAGAGGGAACAGGATTGGACACATCTGCCGAAGAATATACAGGTGGGTGAAAGTACCATACGACAGTTGAGAGATATAGTGGCGTTTATACAAGAGGCACACGACAAACACAATGCTCAAGTGGAGGCTGAGATGGAATCAATGAAGGAGGAGATGGAGTCGAGGGAAAGATACTTTACTGAACTTCAGAATGTGATAAATTCAATGGAGACGAGGATAAAAGCGCGGGACGATCACCTTTCTCGGTTAGATATTCAAATTCGTTTGATGGAGAGTTTGATGGAAGAAGAAGGTAAACAATATGCTGAAATCCAGGAAGAGGTGCATTCATTAAAAATGGTGGAGGATGGATGGGTTTCGATGCCTATGGAACAGATGGAAGACAATCTAGTATCCATGGAGCACTCAAGTGAAGACGAGAATGCCTAGGAAATCATACACTGTAGCTTCCAACACTGCAGCTGAGAGAAAGAAAAAGTTCCAGTCAGCAAGATCCCTGTGCATTTGTTCACTTTCAGCAATGGACAATGATCTTAAGATTATGGTATTGTTTGTTAGTCTTGTATATCATTTTGTACATTTTTAAACCCGGGCGCACAACAAGGAAACTGACAACCGCAACACAACAGTGATTTCCGAGAACAATCACTGATTTCAAACAGGCAACTGGTTTCCTGATAGCAGGTGCGCACTGAGGACACTTATGATCAACTATTTTCTCACATCATCTTAAGCGAGTGTATTTGTCTGCCAGTTTCGTATACCACATTATCAAAATATCAGTTACCTATCTTTATGTCATGATTTTTGAAATAAAATATTTTATTTTCAGTTATGTAAGATTATCAAGCCGTTGATATGCATGTGTCTGTTGTATGTTTTCTTGTTGTGTTGGTTTATCATTTTGTGCTGTATGTANATATATATCAGACTTCCAGGGTTCATTATATTTGTTCAATTTATTATTTTGGCCACATTATTATGATTAGCATTGAATTTGGAAACATGAGTGTGTTTCGGATCATGAGGTTTGTCAGAGTTCTGCAATTATTTTACTGCTTTGCATATATTATAAAACGCAATCTTAATCTTAAATAGACTTTAAAGGATTCTGACAATGGTGTATGCTGTACAGGACTATAAGGTTTATTTTGGACTCTATCCAGACGATGGATTTTGGAATAAACCCTATAGTTCTGTACAATCTTAATCTTGCTACAAGAGTGTGTATCATATTTTTAAGTTTCATTATACTACTGAAATTAATAACAAATGGAAAAAATCGGTATTATTACTCCCTATACATGATTTATAACACATTAATGTAACTGAAAAGCTATGTTCTGTGTAGCTTTCAAGTATAAGTTGTAAGCAGAATTATGAAGTTGAATACAAGTATCTCTGATGGAAACAGAATTTTCTTTCAAGTTTCCTCACCATCAGCTTTCCTAGACAAAAGTATTCTATGTATGTTATAGTTCAAATGTCCATTACATTTCAGTAAGGGGGTGTTGAATTCATGTAAATGAAATGTTCATACTTTACAGGCACTGGTGAGAAACTTTCTCCCAAAAAATAATGTTGCAACCTGATCTCTTGTACTGCAGAGGTTCTTACTCCAGTGTATGTTTTCTGTTTTTGAACTGAGTTTGATATCATTTAGTTCATGCCCCTCCAGGTGGTTTTGAGTGAAGTTATAATAAACTCAGTTTTAAAACAGAAAAAACACTGGAATAAGAACCTCTGCAGTACAAGAGGCCAGGATTGCAAATTATTTGTAGCTATTCATGTGAACTAGTGATTCTTTGGGAGGGAAGCGTGCACATAGGCTGTTGGTGTGATAGCATACTTTCTTACCGACACGGCAGGTGGTATGATAGCATACCCTCTCACTGATTGAACCATCGGCACTGGCAGCAGCCATATTGTATCAAGAGAGTGTCCGTTGGCCACCGCGGCAGCAGTGATGCTTCATGACGTCACGCTGGCTATGTTTTCCGCCAATAGCATTGAGTTACCACCCCCAGGTGGTGAATGATAGAGCGCGATAGTGCGTAAGCGTTGGTATGAGGTTATAAGTTGTAGTAGATGATACGTTGAAATTATCCTTGTCTTATCTGGCATGTGATTGTATAATTTCACAGTCTCGTAGCAGCTTCTTGAACTTTTTGATACGGCTTTGTTGGCTTTAGGAGTTAACTTGCATTAAGCATTATAAGCGTTAGTGTCACTAGTTATTGTGACACAAGTTAAATGAAGTATTGTAACCGCACAATGCAAAGGACTCCAATGTTTTGTTCACGTGTGTCGGTACTTGTCGCTACATCAAAGCAGAGGCAATACCTCACACACCACTCCAACCAACGGGACCTGAACCCTTTCGCGGTTCCGGGATGGTAAAGTTTATGATGGGTCGCAATCCCCAGACTAAACCCAAACCAGCCCGACACTCTCCCCACTTTTAGAAAGCGCCATATGTACTAATAAGAGGGATCTGTCCAAAAGACATTGAAAAGGACTTTTGTCACTAGAGAGAGGTGGCCCTCTAACGGTCATAACTCTCCAAATGTTAAAACCTGCTTTTAGAGAGGAGCGGCGAATTATTTCATTAGTAGAGGAAAGGGGCCAATTTCCAACACCTGATTCATCACGGACCTACTCTTAGGAGACCTTTAGATTGAACCCTCTCAATCCACCCCGGGTCAGAAAGACGGTGAAAGCGTGTGAACCCCAACTCTCGCCGCGAAACAGCTGACCAGTGGAGGAATGAGAAATCTATCGAACCCCTCCCCCTTCTAAATTCAGCCAACCCGGAGATTTGGAAGATGGCAACGAGGCGTTCCTCAAATTTTGGCAGGACCTCTGAATCTTCAAAAACG
>NW_019732861.1:0-10894 GCF_002891405.2 Cryptotermes secundus | reverse complement strand
AGTTTTTAATACAGTTTATTTATGTGTTAGGTTTGGTAACCCGTGGCAAAAAGACAGTTTTCAAGCTTGCACGTAAAATACCAGTTATATCCCAACGCATCGAACATGAAATGAAAAAATTCAATGAAACGTTTGAGCAAGAAGTAATTAATCGTAACCAAGGAAATCCATATATCACAAAATTACCCATGGAAGGAAAAAGTCATCATGATATAATTCAACAGGTTGACAGTATCTATCATTTTGTAAGTGCAGGGCAAGATTTAAGCAACTGGGGTGGTCGCTGTTTGTGCAACACAAAACGGTACTAGAATCCCCATATTTTATTAAGATATTTATTTCTATACAGTTACAAAAAACATAATAAATATGAACAACAACAACAAAAAGAATTGTCATAACCTACATTTGTCAGCGATATGGACCTCCGTATTTAGATTGGTCCAGGGACATACAGCTTTAAATATGACACTGGGTAAGTTGATTTTTAGTAAAATAAGGGATGAAGTTTTGCTTGAAGGAAGTTATAGCTCTTAATGTATATGATTAAGTCATGTAAACTATGTTTGCTGTGGCATGAAATCATGCTGTTGTTTATGGTTATAGTGACTGGTATTGGTTTAGGAATTTTCTAAAAAAATTCGGAAAATCTGCATGTCTTCTTGTAAGAATACAAGCTTTGGCTTGTGAACACATCCTGAATTTTTATTTCCAAGGTACTGACTTATAATCTTCGCCTGATTACTAACTTTTCTGATTTAGGCGTTTATGGTTTTGTCATCCTTTACAACAAAATACTATGCTACTTTGAAACTGTCCACAACTATCTCTTTCCAAATCCATACTGAATCGGGTTCAAGTCCCAAAGAGGTCATTGGATTTTATCAGTTGACCTAATCCTTCCTGCCGCACTATGGCCCTGGGGTTGACTCAGCCTCTAACAGAAATGATTACCAGGAATTAATTAAATAAACGTGGGTGGTGCGTAAGGCTGACAACCTTACCACCATCTTTGAGCTGATTGTCTAGATAATGTGGGACCCTCAAGGTCTATAGGCCTTCATGGCCTGGTACAGGGATAGCTTTACTTTTACTTACTTTTTGTAACTTGCACAGTTAAAATAGCATATCTAATACCCAATAATGGATCCCAAGACATTTACATTATCTTGCATCTTGGGTATCAAACCCTCTTGAGTATGAGTGTGAGGGGTGAGCCATAGAGACCAGACCTTGCACTGCGACCTTCAGTGATCTGTTATGCTTCCCCGTTGGATTAACCCTTTATTAATCTTACACTTTGACTGAAATGTAGGACTTTATTTATGGGGGCCTCATGAAAGTCACTTGGTTCCATGAAGAACTGACCAAGGTGGCGATATCTTAGGTAAGCTACAGCCTCACAATCACATAACATGTGCGTGGCTGGTTCATGTTATAGGCAGCTTACAAGAGTTGGGTTGTCTGTCAGCCCCAGTTTGAAAAGGTGCCCTTTTAGGTGGCAGTGTCCTGTAAGTAATCCAACCACTCATCCCACGTTCTTTTGGCAGAGGGTCCTGATATAAATCCTTTTGCCTGTTTGAGTCCAGTTGTGGATTCCCAATGTTTTTTGTGATTTCTATTAGTCCAGTCCATGATCGCTTTCTTGGCTACTCCAGTTGAGATGCCACAAGCTGGTTCAGGTCCTATGAACAGTTGTTCAGATCCTGTTATTGTCGGCTCTCTGCAGTTTCATTCCCAGCAACACCCTCATGGCCTGGCACCCATATCAGCTGAACTCTGTTATGTCTGGCCAGTTGTGTGAGTGATTGGTGGCAATCCCAAACCAATTTTGAAGTGGTTTGGTGTGTACTAAGTGCTTTGATTCCAACTTGACTATCTGATAGAATATAGATATTCGTATTTTTGTAGTTTCTATCTAAATTCACAACTGCGCATGCCTTAATGGCATACACTTCTGCCTGGAATACTGCTGTATACTGACCAAGGCCGAAACTATGTTTCCGCCCAGTTCCATAATACACTCCAGCTCCAGTGCCTTTATTTGTCTTGGAACCATCTGTATACCAGATTAGTCCCACCTTTCTATCGGGTTGAAATCCTTCTTTCCATTAACTTCTATCAGGAAATCTGATCATGAAGGTTTTATCATAGACATGTTTCGGTATCATTTTATCAGATCCCATCTGTAGGATGGGTTCCTTTATCATGTCCTGAGTCATGTATGCATGTCCAAAACCTTCAGATTTAGGTCTTCATTGATGATTGCAATGTAATCTGTAATTTCCTAACTTGGCCTCTGCTTCCATCTGCAGATGCAGTGGGGGGGGGGGGTCCTAGTAGGATTTCCATTGCAGGTGTTGGAGCTGTTCTCGTTGCTCCCGTTATTCCCAAGCAGGCCATCCTTTGCAGTTTGCTTAGTTCAGCCTGACTTGTTTAAGTTTAACTCTAGGCCACCACATAGTGGCAGCATAGGTAATTATGGGTCTTACTACAGCAGTGTATATCCAATATACACCACCTTTAGTTTCAGTCCCCAGGTTTTTCAAAATGTGCCCCTGCATGTCCAGAAGGCCTTATAGGCCTTGTTAATAGCCTTGTTCAGCTCCTTTTTCCATGTCAGTTCCTTGTCTAATTTTATTCCAAGGTACTTGACTTCACTGGATAGCTGGATCGCTTGACTGAAGAGGGTTGGTTCCTTGAGCCCCTTTATATTCCTTCTCCTAGTAAAGGTATAATTACCGTCTTGTTTGGATTGATAGACAAGTTTGTTCTTTTGCACCACTGTTGAACTGTGTGCAGGGCTGTTTGTAAGAGCTGTGACACAATATAAGGGAATTTCCCATTTATTAGGATTGCTATATTGTCAGCATATCCTACTGTGAAACGACCTATACTGTTGAGCTCCCAAAGATGATCATCCAAGACCAGGCTCCACAGCTGAGGGGAGAGCACACCTCCCTGCAGACACCCTCTCACCGCAGACGCTCTTAGGGTCTCTCCAGACAATGTAGCACTTATAGTTCCAGCATAGCACAGATCCATCTGCATATTGTAGGCTCAATGCCATGCCTTTCAGCAGCCTGTTTTATTGTGTCAAAAGAGTTTCTGTCAAAGGCTCCCTCTATGTCAAGGAATGCTCCAAGGGCAATATCCTTGTGTTTGATGGCATTTTCTATGCGTGTAACCACACTATGCAGTGCGGTTTCAGTAGATATACCTATTTGGTAAGCATGTTGATTTCGGTTCAGAGAATGAATCTTCAATGCACCATCCCTAATGTATCTATCTACTACTTTCTCCATCGTTTTCAAAAGAAAAGACAACAGGCTGATAGGACGATAAGCCTTAGCCTTGGTATAATCAAATTCAATTTCATCTCTTCCCGCAGACTTAAATTGTTTGAAGGTACCTAACGCCCATCTAATTTTTGATTGATTGATTAACCGACTGGCCAGGTTCCAATCTTCACTGATCATTATGTGCCTACATATGCCCAGGTTCTGCTGGACCTGCCCGTCACTTGAATCATCAATCAGCTTTCAATCAGGGAGGTGAACTCTGAACAGTTCTTTCAGTGTCCCTGCCTCATTGTCTAAATTTTCCAAAGCTGCGAACCTATTTGATGTTTCAGCACAATATTGCTCTTTAACCTCTACCTCATTTAATTTCTTTAGATTGAACCTCTCTACATGAAATCTGTGCATTGTTTGTTTACTCACTGCCAGTTTCCCCTTAACTTTTGCCACCACCAGGTAGTGGTTGGTATCACAGTCTGCTACCCTGAATGATTAGACATCAAGTACACTTTATTGCCATCTCCTGTCTATCAAAATAGTGTCAATTTGGTTTTGATTCTTTCCATCAGGAGATGTCGAAGTAAATTTATGAATGTTACAGTGTTGGAACGTTGTACTTCTGACAGTCAGATTTTTGGTTGTGGCAAAGTTGACTACTCTAGTTAGTTAGTTAGTTAGTTAGTTAGTTATTGGAGAGGGTGGGTTTCCCCATGCCCTGAGACCTGTATTGGTCCATTGTGCTTCCCTCTATGATTTTTACCAGTCTCTATATCCTACCGGTACTGGTGCTTACCATCAGTCCCACCCAACCAGCGAGACTGGCTCTACTTAGCTGAGAGGTATCTATAATGCTTCCCCCATCTACCGGAGGTATTAGTGACTGCTGTTGGGCGGGAAACGTTCGTTAATTTGGCTCAGTGACCTCCTTTGGAGATATGAGGTTCTTTTACGTGCCGTAAAGCTATGACACGGGACGTATGGCTTAAAGTCCCTCCCGGAGGACTTGTTCCCTGAATTTTTCCACCCTTAAAAATTCGACGACCTCCGCCGCATACTACGAGTCATGAGGTGGGAACGTTACCTCTAGACTACATAGGCCGCTTTGACTACTGTAACTCCATTACCATTGCTAATTTTGTGCAAACTCTCATTTCCAGTTGTTCGTATTAAAATATCTTCCCTGCCTACTTCAACATTGAAATCTCCTTACAAAATTTTCATATGGTATTTTGGGAATATATCTAATACATGTTCTAGTTCTTTGTAGAACCTTTGTATCGTCAGTGATATCACTCCAGTGACCTCTATCCTATCACTAACAAACTCTACCCACTTAACTGCTGATATGATTCTCTTATGTGCAAAAAACTGTGCCTAATTCATGACTCTCATTCTCTTTCCATACAAAAATGTATATTCACCCGCTCATTTGGTGCCATCTCTTGCCTATCTGACCTCCTGTACCCCCATTAAATCCAACATATTCTGATATTTCTTTCCCCACTGTCACGAGAGAACCTGCCCTGTACAAACTTCTTACATTCCATGTACCAAATCTCATGACTATTTTCTTTAGCACAGGTATTTTATCCACATAATCCATCCAGGTGTCAGGCCCTTTGTGTCATCTTGTAACAAGTTTATTTTTTACGGTGAGGAGCTGTTGGCCAAACGCCCAACCACCAGTCTGCAGGACCACCCCTTGTTGCCTGTCCATGTCTGTGTATTCAATATATTCACAGCTATCCTCCATATCTGGAGGCCATCTTTTCCATCCACAACCTGAGGATGCGCCATGCTATGGTGACAAAGAACCCACTTAACATGGATTTCTGGACTAGACATACCAAAATTTTGTAATTTCATCTACTTCCACTGAATTAATGAACAGTTTGTTTCATTAATTGAATATAATATCGTTTATCATTTGTTGCAGTTGAAACGTGGAAAGTGCAAAGTAGATGGCCCTGAAGGTAGTCCGACTCCACAGAAACCTCAACGGAGGGAATTTGTGATGCACAATAAGGCACCCATGTGGAATGAAAACAGTCAGGTATACCAACTTGACTTTGGAGGTCGAGTTACCCAAGAGTCAGCCAAGAACTTCCAGATTGAGTTCAGAGGGAAGCAGGTAAATCTATATTAGATTATGAAAATATAATACTTTGAAACATATTTTGTGTACTCCTGTATTAGATAATGACAGAATGGAATAGAGAATCATGGGAACATAACATTTTCACAGATTTGAAAGGTAAAAACAGAGGATGATGGCCCATTTTGATGTGTCTGACTCCCTTGGAGTTTCATGTTTAAATTTGTAGTGTGAGTAAACAGAAATCTTGCAAATTCTTCTAACATGACATAACTGCCCACATCTCTTTAACCTTTTAAATCCCATTGGTTCTACATACTAGCTGTTTTAACGTACTATAACTCTGCATTCTTCCCACAGCGTATGTGTGTTTTTCATATGCTTCTTGCAGTAAACAGTGATGTCGTCCCTAAACAGCATCAACTGGTTGATCTTTGTAGTGGAGACATAATGTGTTTATTGTGAGGTATGAATTGAATTTTGTGTGTTAGAAGATATTCAGTCTTTAAAGGGTTAATAGAGAGAGACACAGAATGACATAGAATTTTAGAAAAGAGCTTTATCACAAAGTGTCTGATTTCATGATTTTGTGAAAACCACTCTTCAGCACTATTATATCTGCATCACGAGCTATTAAGCCAATATTCTCACTTTCACTCTATTACCAGGAGTGTTCCTTGTGGATGCTCTCAATTCACTTATGGGTTTCTTCACCATGCCAACAGGCAAAAATCTCACAGTTAATAAGAGCTAGAGGTATTTGTAGTATAAATAGACAGGCATGTACCTGTTTAATTGGCTCACTTAGTTCACTGAGATTTTACTGTGTTCAACTTGTACTTGTATTACAAGGGTCACTATTTTTCTGTGTACTTTATAGCCTCTCTTCAGTTTGAAATTCTAAAGGACTTAAAGGAAAATGTGTTAAAAATATTAACATATTTTACAGGTGATGCAGTTTGGACGTATTGATGGAAATGCTTATACATTAAACTTCCAGTATCCATTCTCTACATTGCAAGCATTTGCAGTGGCACTTGCTAATGTAACACAAAGGCTCAAGTGAATTCTACTGGGTATTTTTTGACATATCACAGATCCACCAAACTTGTTCTATTCAGTATGATATTGAGAATGGATGGATCATGCAGGTAAGGATATTTTGACCTACATTTTTCACCTAGTAGTTTTTGAGTAATAATGTGTTGCTAGCTCACAAAAAATTAACAAATTCACTCTATGATGTGGAATCATTAAGAAGCTAATCGTCATTCAAATGGTACAGAAATTTCTCATACTTTTTTTAATCTAAATGTTCATTACCATGTTTACAAGATACCTTAACTGGTCTTTATCCAGAGCCAGTTGAATCCATTCCACATCCCCATACCCTATTTCTTTAATTCTTATTTGAGCATATGCTATGGTAGTATTTCTAGATGCGATTTTAACCTGCAGTTTGTATTTGTAAACATGTTAGAAATTATGAAATCATTCAGTTCCCTCTGGAACTCTTCTCATAAACCCTACTTTCCTGTTTGCAGACTTCAATCTTACAAATCTTGTGTTGTTAATGTAACATTTAGATAATATAAATTTAGAATTCAACAATAAAATTTGCTTTAGCATGTTGCTAGTATGCTAGATTTCTTCACAGCTGGTCATAAAATCGAATCCTAATTGAGAAAAGCTTTAATAGCTTACAGTTGTAAATTTAAGGGGTAGTCAAATGAAAACGGGTTACCACGCATAACTTACATGGCGCGCAAGTTGGTAACACTGGAATTGCTTATGGTACAAACATCTGATGGGGACTTGGGAAAGCAGTGACAATGTGCCCTTGTACACTAATCGTTTGTTTATTGTGCTGGAAGTAAGGTTAGCGCTACGTGTGGTCCAACATCAGTAATGGAGGTGGGTAAAGAAGAACAGCGAAGTGTAGTGCGCTTTTTGACTGCTGAAGGAGTAGGAGGATGAGAAATTCATCATTGCATGTTTCTTGTTTACGGCGAACACAAAATGTCACATTCGCGTGTGCTGGCATGGCATAAGAAATTCCAAGAGGGACGTGCGTCACTGCAAGATGATGCTCGCTCAGGACAGGCTCATCGTGTCATCACTCCTGGTGTTATTGCTGCGTTGGATGGTCATATCCGGGCAAACAGACGGATCACTGTGGAAGAAATTAGTCTTTTGATGGGAATAAGTTATGGTTTCATACACGCCGCTGTGACAAAACACCTGCTGTACCGCAAAATCCGTGTGCAGTGGGTTCCACATCAACTCACGGAGGAACAGAAGACTCAGAGAATGACTGCGTCACTGGTCACTTGCAACGAACCATTAGGAAGAGTATGCTCTTCTGTCCCATATTACCACTTGGGATGAAACTTGGTGCCACCATTTTGAACCCAAGAGGAAACAGCAGCGCCAACAGTGGAAACATGTGAATTCTCCCTCACCGAAGAAATCCAAAGCTGTACACACAAGTTCTGGTAAAGTGATGATGATGATGTTCTTTTTCGACTGCAAGGGCCCTCTGCATGTCGAATTTCTTGAGCATGGGGCCACAATCAGTGCACAGTGCTATGGAGACACTTTGCAGAAACTGAGACATGCCATAAAGTCAAAACGCCCTGGAATGCTATCGAATGGCATTATACTCCTTCATGATAATGTGTGCCCCCACACTGCTAACTCTGTGAGGAATACACTACAGAGATTTGGTTGGGAAGTGCTTCAGCATCCCCCCCTACAGCCCAGATCTCTTCCCATGAGATTTTCACATTTTTGTAGACCCGAAGAGAGACATTCGTGGACATCACTTTGCAGCGGACAAAGATGTGTGTGGCTGGGTAAAGATGTGGTTCCATAGACAGCCCACAAGCTTTTTCAACGCTGGGATTGACCATCTTATCTCCCAGTGGGATAAATGTATTAACAGTTTTGGAGATTACTTTTGAGGTAAGAAATGTTCTTTAATATGCTTTGGCTTCTGACCCGTTTTCATTTGACTGCCCCTCATATATTGTGTCTTTGTCAAAACTGCTATTTGTTGTTTTTTTCTTTTGGAAGGACTTATTACTTGAGCACAGGTTTTGACTACACTGAGTTTATTGGATATTATCTGAAAAATTTTCATTCTCTCTATATTTGTAGAGTCAGAAAATGTCCACAAAATGGCCATATCTTTTATTTTGTATGTGCATGTGCATGCATGCTTGTGTGAGACCCTGCTGAATGCAGACCTAATTGTAGGCATGGAACCTCCATATAGTTGAAATGGCTGACTTGATCTTTGTCATTCAGTTCTGGCATCAACATGGTCACTCTCCATACCACATCCATTCACAGCAACATTCTGTAATTCAATTTTTGTGAGTTTAAGGTTTAAGGGGTGCAGAAATTCACCAAAGACTATCAGCACAGTTCGTTAGTAATGTTTTGCCTCTTAATGTGGGTTGGTTCCCTGATATTACTTCATCAATAACATCTCTTTGTCCATTTTTGAACATGTCAATCCATCTGTACATACTTTGCTGTGGCCAAACTTTCTTACCATACACTGCAGATAGGGGGCACGTTGTAGTGTAGTTTGTTATGGCACTATGCTACAAGCCAGAAGGTTGTGGGTTCAAATCCTGAAGAGGTCATTGGATTTTTTCAATTGACCTAATCCTTCCAGCCACACTATGGCCCTGGGGTCGACTCAGCTTGTAACAGAAATGAGTACCAGGAATATTCTTGGAATGTTCTTGGGGGTAAAGGGTGGCCGGCGTGTAGGGCTGACAACCTTGCTGCTATCTATGAGCTGATTGTCTAGAAAATGTGGGAACCTCAACATCTCAACCCTATGGGCCTCCACGGCCTGTTACAGGGTACCTTTACTTACCTTTACTTCCACACCTCTTATACCTTCAGCCTACAAAAATGTGATCATTGCTTATTGTTTTCCTTTGGTGCATGACACCATTAATGGTGAAAGGCAACTGGATGAAGGCCAAATAAGTAACTACATCAATGGGGAAGTTCTGTGGCCTTTCCCTGTGCCCATGAGTCAAGTCCACTCTCACATGCTTTTTGTTTCCCTAGGAAGGTTGATCATTAAATGTGTTCACTTCTAGAAAAGCTTCATAAAGTCCTAGTGTTACTTTATTACCTTTTCTGCCTCTAAGGTTAACATTCACACTTGGCAGATTTTAATACTGTGCACTAAAAGAAATACCATGAAGACATCTCAGTAAGAAAAGCGTAACTTTGTATATGATAAGACTGACTGGTTACAACCATGAATTTATTACATAGTTCAGAAAGTGAACTTCTATATCCATTTAGAAGGATTCATTACTGTTCTTGAATTAGTGTTTGTGAATGTTGTTCTTACAGGCTGTGAATTGCTAAACAAACAACCAGTTGCCAAACAGACTGTTGTGTGGTCAACCCAAATGAGAGCTGGGGAAATGGAAAGTTTCTGCATGTCGACCACTATAAAACACACACTTCAGTCTCGTGCTCACAAACCAGCAGACTTAATTTCAAGTTCTAAAAACTCGTTCTAGTTACACATCTATAGAAATCTTGTCAAGAATATTTACTTCTGCTCATTATGCTGCATTTTTTAAATATTTGATCAAGAATTTCCATGAATGTACATCAGTGAATGCATATCTGCAGAACATCATTTTAAGCAGTGTTTTCCTCCATTCATTTTGCCTAAGGTTGTGTCTTTTGTCTTTAGATCTCATATCCTTTAGGCCTATGTATGTAACTTTACTTCATTCCAGAAGAGTTTCAGGAATGCTTTACGTCCAGAAGTTTTTAAAATGAACTGAGGAAACATTTAAACAGTAACAGCATTTAACAGTTGTACTGGTTTAATATGTACTCATATGATATAAAACTGAAGAAAAATCTGATAGACTGAAGAATTTTTTGAATGGATATCTTTTGCAGTATTGTACTGATAGTGAATCTTAGCCATAAAAGTTATGTTTCTTTTATGTTTGACTGTATCATCAAAATGCAATCAATAGAGAGTTTGTGCTTTGAGACTTAGGTTTCAGTGGTCTGAGTCTGTATGCTTTATTGAGATGTTTTGTTGTAATGTTGATAAGGTATGACTACTCAAGAAGTTGGGAACTAGTCCATTGTTTGCAACATGTATTATAAGGCTTAATATAAATTAGCTGGTAAAAATAATTTCACAGTCAGGTTGTAGGTTCAGTGAAATGAAATTATGAGGTGCAGGTTTACCAGATGTTGCTGTCACACTCAGAAACAGAGGTTTATAGATGCTCCCTAACTTGATAGCACATCATATTAAAATGTTCTGCATATATTTTTGTTATAACACAGTTTCATGGTACAGATATTTTTAAAAACCAATATCTGTATTAGGGATATTTTCAAATGAATGAAACATAGTAGTATAAATATAATTTATGATTCACACTGGAGACCTCACTGAAGTAGTCAAATTGTCACCACTTGACAATTATTC
>NW_019732860.1:3484-5438 GCF_002891405.2 Cryptotermes secundus | reverse complement strand
TCTTTGCGTTGCTAGCTTGCTGTCTTTGCGTTGCTAGCTTGCTAGGTTGCTAGATTTGCTTTAATAGCTTGCTAGCTTTGCGTTGCTATCTTGCTAGCTTTGCGCTGCTATCTTGCCAGCTTTGCGTTGCTAGCTTGACAGCTTTCGTTGCTAGTTTGCTAGAATTACGTGGCTAGCTTACTAGCTTAACTTTGCTAACTTGGTAGCTTTCCGGTGCTAGCTTACTAGTATTGCGTTCTTAATTTGCTAGCATTGTGTGGCTAACTTGCTAGCTTGGCGTTGATTGCTTGCTAGCTTTGAGTTTCTAGATTCCTAGATTGCTAAATTTGCGTTGCTAACTTGCTAGCTTTGCGTTGCTAACTTGCAGGTTTTGCGTTCCTAGCTGGCTAGCTTTTCGTATGTAGCTTGGTAACTTTGCGTTGCAATCTTGCTTGTTTTGCGTTTCTATCTTGATAGATTAGCGTTGCCAGCTTGATAGGTTTGCGTTGCTACCTTGCTAGCTTGGCCTTGCTAGCTTGCTAGCTTTGCGTTGCTAGATAGCTAGGTTTGCGTTGCTAGCTTGCTAGATATGCGTTGCTAACTTGCCAGCTTAGCGTAGATATTTTGCCAGCTTTGCGTTGCTAGCTTGCCAGCTTTGCGTTGCTGGCTTGGCAGTATGCGTTGCTGTCTTGCCAGCTTTGCGTTGCTAGCTTCCTAGATTTGCGTTGCTACCTTGCTAGCATTCAGTTGCTAGCTTCCTAGATTTGCGTTGCTAGCTTGCTAACTTTGCGTTGTTGTTGCTTGCTTTGCGTTTCTTGCTTGCTTGTTTGCATTGCTAGCTTGCTACATTTACGTTTCTAGCTTGCTAGATTTCCGTTGCTATCTTGCTAGCTTTGCTTTGCTAGCTTGCCAGCTTTTCGTTTCTAGCTTGCCAGGTTTGCGATTCTAGCTTGCCAGCTTTGCGTTCCTAACTTGTTAGATTTACGTGGCTAGCTTGCTAGCTTTGCGTTGCTAGCATGGTAACTTCGCGTTTCTAGCTTGCTAGCTTTGCGTTGATACCTGCTAGCTTTGTTTTGCTAGCTTGCTCGTTTTGAATTGTTACCTCGCTATATTTGCTTTGCTAGCTTGCTGTCTTTGCGTTGCTAGCTTGCTAGATTTGAGATGCTAGCTTTCTAGCTTTGCGTTGCTATCTTGCTAGGTTGCTAGATTTGCTTTAATAGCTTGCTAGGTTTGCGTTCGTGTCAATATCTGCTATTTTCTGAGCTGCTTCGGTCTCCGACCGTCTTTACCCTTCGTTGTAATTACGATGTATTCAAGCGTAGCGAGTAGTCATATCTGGTTCTCTTGTTACTTCGCGTCTCTCAGGCACTGTCAAGGTCGACTGGCCCCTAGCTCTGCGTGTATTAGCGCTACGAGTACATTGTTCGTCTTACTAGCGTCATCTTTTTCTATCCTATGATCGCTCTTTGTCTCTGTGTACTCATTTCGTTCGCATCAGCCATATTCAAGGCTGGCGATTCTTCATCACGCCTGTCTAGCCTTATCTTTTTCTCTCATGCGTTCTGTCTCTGTCTCTTCCTCAGCTGTGGCGGTTTTCCGCTGATTTGGTGTTTCTGTTCATTTCTTTCTCGGCTCTCGTGTTGCGCGTATGAGTAGCTTCTCCCAGCTAGAGGCAAATCGCAAGTTCAGCAGTTTTACTTCACAGTTATTTCTCTCACTCGTAGTGCGTCTACGATCTTGCTTCCTTCCACTGCACGCTGAANCGTACCGGTCTCCTCTCGAGTCCCTGTCTGAGGCGACTCCTCTCACAGTCCCCTGGACCGTTTATCTCCTCGCCTGTTCCTTCAGGCGGAATATCGTGCCAACCTCTGTGGCGTCACATAGGCCTGCTTTTCGACGTCCCTGACGTAAGCAGCCTCTCTCGTTACTTAGAGCTCGACCAGCTGTCCGTGACGTAAAACCGCTTCGTTCGCAC
>NW_019732860.1:0-1937 GCF_002891405.2 Cryptotermes secundus | reverse complement strand
ATTTATAGTCTTAATTCGCTGATTCAGCGTGGACGACAAGGGGGTAGATAGCTCCTCCCTTGTGTTCTAATTTCTTAAAGTTAGGCTTTCATTGGGTATTCTATGTGGCTGGGGGTGGACCTCTTGCGTCTTATCGCTGTGTATTTACTCATATGACCATCTTAAGTGGCCTAGTTAGCGGAGCGTCTTGCATACGGTATTACGCATGAATGCTGATTATCGCATTCTTAACCTAATTGCGTGTCCATGTGTTGTCATCTTTGCTCTTTCACTGCAAAACACCTTTCGCAAGTCTCCAGGCACCTAGGTAATGACCTAACTTTTCAATCCCAAATTTGCTCCTCAACACCTTGCTTTGCTAGCTTGCTAGCTTTGCGTTGCCAGGTTAATAGATTTGGGTTGCTAAATTGCTAGTTTTGCGTTGCTAGCTTGCAAGGTTTGCGTTGCTAGCATGGTAGCTTTGCGTTCCTAGTTTGCTAGCTTTTCATTGCTAGCTTGATGATTTTGATTTGGAAGCTTGGTAGCATTGCGTTGCTAACTTGCTAGCTTTACGTTCTAGATTGCTAGCTTTGTGTTGCTAGATTGCTATTCTAGCATGCTTGCTTTGCGTTGCTAACTTGCCAGATTTGCGTTGCCATCTTGCCAGCTGTGCGTTGCTAGCTAGCCAGCTGTGCGTTGCAACTTTCCAGCTTTGCGTTACTAGCTTGCCAACTTTGCGTTGCTTGCTCGCTAGCTTTGCGTTTGAAGCTTGCTAGCTTTGCGTTGCTACCTTGCAAGCTTTGCGTTGCAATCTTCCTAACTTTGCGTTGCTAGCTTGGTAGGTTTGCGTTGCTAACTACTTATCTTTGCTTTTATAGCTTGCTAGGTTTGTGTTGCTAGATTGCTAGCTTTGCGTTGCTAGCTTGCAAGATTTGATTTGCTACCTTACCAGCTTTGCGTTGCTAGCTTGCCAGGTTTGCGTTTCTAGATTGCCTGCTTTTCGTTGATAGCTTGCTAGATCTTCGTGGCTAGCTTGATAGGTTTCCGTTGCTAGCTTGCTAGCTTTCCGTTGTTAGGTTTCCAGCTATGCGTTGCTAGCTTGTCAGCTTTGCGTTGCTAGCTTGCTAGCTTTGCGTTGCTAGCTTGCTAGCTTTCCGTTTCTAGCTTGCTTGCTTGCTTGATATGCGTTGCTAGCTTGCTAGCTTTGCGTTGTTAGCTTGGAAGCTTTGTTTTGCTAACTTCCTATTTTGCGTTTCTAGCTTGCTAGCTTTGCGTTTCTTGCTTGCTAGTTTTCGTTTCTAGCTTCATAGGTTTGCGTTGCTAGCTTGCTAGATTTGCGTTCCTAACTTGCTAGCTTGGCGTTGCTAGCTTGATAGCCATGCGTTGCTAGCTTGCTAGCTTCTGCGTTGCAAGCTTGATAGGTTTGCATTGTTACCTTGTTAGCTTGGCGTTCCTAGCTTACTAGCTTTGCGTTGTAAGATAGCTAGCTTTGCGTTCCTAGCTTGTTAGCTTTCTAGACATGCTTTGCTAGCTTGCCAGCTTAGCGTAGCTTGCTTGCTAGCTTTGCATTTTTACCTTGAAATCTTTGCGTTGCTATCTTGCTAGGTTGCTTTATTTTGCATTTCTAGCTTGCTAGCTCTGCGTTGCTATCTTGCTAGCTCTGCGTTGCTATCTTGCTAGCTCTGCGTTGCTAGCTTGCTAGCTTTCCGTTGCTATCTTGCTAGCTTGTTAGTTATGCGTTGCTAGCTTGCTAGGTTTCCGTTGCTAGCTTTCCAAATTTGAGTTGCAAGCTTGCCTGCTTTGCATTTCTAGATTGCCAGCTTTGCGTTGTTTTCTTGCCAATTATGCGTTGCTAACTTGCCAGCTTTGCGTTGCTACCATGCCAGCTTTGCTTTGCTAGCTTTGTAGCTTGCTATATATGCGTTGCTAACTTGCTAGCTTTGCGTTTCTAGCTTGCT
>NW_019732859.1:426464-427020 GCF_002891405.2 Cryptotermes secundus | reverse complement strand
GGAAGCGGTCCCATGCTTCGCCATCTGTGGAGTAATGTTCAACAGGTGGCGCTAGTTTTTTGTTTCATATGAATATGAATACTATGGAAGCGTGGGACTCTGCCTTCACCCGCTCTAGGAATCACGCAGAAAGTTAATAGTTAGAGATCACCGAGAGTAAACAAGAAAATATTTTAAACTGTAGCGCCATCTGTTGAACATTACTCTACAAGTGATTAACTTTCTTCAGAGGAGCAGTCTGCACAGCCCAGGAAGATACTAAGATGCTACATTTTAAGTTGCTTTCCATGAGGCTTAAGTCCACAGATGGCGTTAAACCTCATAGAAATCCACGAAATGTAGTAAAAATGTAGCATCTTAGTTGCTTCCTGCGCTGTGCAAACCGCTCCTCTGAAGAAAATTAATCACTTGTAATGTTCAACAGATGGCGCTATAGTTTAAAATATTTTCTTGATAACTCTCGGTGATTTGTCTTGATCTCTAACTATTAACTTTCTTCGTGACTCCTAGAGCGGGTGAGGGTAGAGTCCCACGCTTCTATAGCATTCATATTCAT